>NW_014577300.1:336008-341008 GCF_000485595.1 Priapulus caudatus | reverse complement strand
TTTGCTTTAGCGGTGAAAACATTTCGTTTTTATTCCAGCCACAAGGTGGCAAAAGACTTCTGATTGCCAGGTACACGAGGTGCTACCGTCGCGAGATGCCTGCGACCTGTACGAACAGAGAAGAGCCCTCGCTGACTCTACGTGCTCGGTGCTGAAAAGTGAACTCTTTTCAGGTAAAATACCTTAAAACTTAATGAATCCGTAACCGCATCGATTGTGGGAATTTTTTTATTCGATAATAGTTTCTGAATCTTGTTTTAATCTTGCTAATTTCATTAGTAATGTACTGTTGAGTCGATCATCGCAGGGCCTACGCCTTTTTCAAAAAGCTGCGTCCAGGGGAGATTCATTGCGTCTTCATTCTATTAAGGATCACGATAGGTGCGCAAGCATGTAGCTCCTTCTCCCCGACGTACAAATTTACAATGTCTCTAATGATGTGCATGCACCTGATCACGCTTTATTATTATTGCATTTAGCCTGCCATCGCATTGTCGACGTCACGGACTATTTCATTGACTGTCGTCAAGATATATGTCGTAGCAAGGACCAGCTGAAGGAGAGCCTGTGCCCGATATTGGCACTATACGCTAGCGCTTGCGCAAACCGCGGAGTTATACTCAAGTGGCGTAATCACGTAGATACTTGCGGTAGGTAGCAGAACGGAAGGAGCTTTACGTGTCCGGATGAGTGTAGATGTTTTTTATCTAGTCGTAGATAAAACTGCACAGTCGCTAAAGACGTATAGACGTATATACGTACAGACGTATATACGTACAGACGTATATACGTACAGACGTATAGACGTACAGACGTATAGACGTACAGTCGCTATAAACGTATTTAGCGTACAAACGAGCTAGTTTCGTTATCGTTCTTTTAGAACAGTGGTTCTTAACCTTTTTTTAGCCATGAACCCCTTTAAGAATCTGGTGAAAGCTACGAACACCTCCCCAGAAAAATGCACAAAAGCACATAAACACAAAAGGTTGCATACAATGGTGCTCACGGACCCTTTAAAACCCATCCACGGACCCCAAAGAGGTCAATAGACCACATGTAAAAAAAACCTGTTTTAGAGGGACACGAGTTATAATATTTCAGTCATACTACTGTATATGAGCGCCTTAATGTTGGTTGTCGGCAGCACTGCAATGCACCGGAGGTCAGGAGTATTCCGAATGCACCAGCGACTGCACTGCCACCTGCAGCAACATTGCGAGCAACGCTGTCTGCTCTAGACACTGCGTGGAGGGATGCGAATGCCCCGAAGGAGAAGCGCTCGATGTAAATGGTCACTGCATCCCGATCATGACGTGTCCTTGCACACATTCGGGCAAGGAATATCCTGCCGGTGCCGATATTGACATTCAGGGCAGTCTGTGGTAAGCGTTCGAGATTCTTCTACGAACTAAGTTAACATCCGAGGCCTTTTACACCATAAAGGTATATAGGATTCGGCAGATTTCATCCATTACACGCTATGTCGACGCCAAGTTGAAATGGCAGTACTTGTGAGCGCTATTGATGATTGCTTTAATTTCTATTACTGAATTGTTTAAACTTTTGGCCAACCTGCGTAGTCGGGCCGCTGTGTATACACATGCCTATCACCTCGTGGGACGCGCGGGCCACACCGCATGTTCCACCCTGCACAAGAGGCCCCTGGCTACAGAGGTAGTTGTGCTGCAGGCCAACTTCATTGCCCAAGGCTATTGATCGATGTTATACTGACTTGTTGATATCTCTCTCTGCGTGTGTCTTGCAGCACCTGTCAAGCTGCCCAGTGGAGATGTGCTAACGTTGGCGATAGCCAGGTGGAGGACACCTCTGGCACGTCTTCAAACCTGCTCCGCTGCGGTGATTTCATGGAGTTCACCAAGTGCATAAGTAACTGTCCGGTCACCTGCCGAGCCTACGCCAACGCACCAGAGTGCAGCACGGTCGTTTGCCGGGACGGCTGCCAGTAAGATTACCCTTGTCGTCTTGAAGCTGCCATACAACCCTTATAAGTACCTACCACCGGCCTCCGCGCATACACACATAGCATGCGAACGAATAACTGACTATGACTGCAGATTACTTTTAACGCTTGCTACTACTAAACGCGCTATTCCTCCTGCCGTACGTCTCCAATACCAATTAATTCTATTTATAGCCGGGCACGTAACAACGATGTCAAGTACTTAAATAAAGTACAACATCTTACCAGTATCTGCAAATGTAGAAACAAGTTAATAGAAATATGATCTTAATGACATATGATACATACTGGTGTCTGAATGTCTGTTTACAGATGCATAAAGGGATATGTTTTAGATGGAGATGTATGTGTACGACCAAGCAATTGCAAATGTATGCATGGCGGTGCCACATACAACCGAGATGATCAGATTAAGATTGACTGCAATTCATGGTACGTTCCTTCGTAATCTTACAGCATTAACTATATGTATATATGTAACGTTTTCTCTGCTTTAATACGTACATATCAGTATTATGTTGTTTATGTGTTTACATAACAGACGTTGTAGCTACGGTGTACCTCGGCGACGCGTACCACTATTATGATTCACGATAGATTAATCAGGTGTTATATATATATATATATCATTTGTTGTTGCTTATCTCGTCCGACTGATAATGCAATTCTAACCTCGTGCTTTAGAAAGAATTCAACTCTTGCATATCGCTCTTACATACTCTCGCCTGACTGCTATCGAGTAGGCAAGGGAAAGACGGGAGATAGAGAGAGAGAGAGAGAGAGAGAGAGAGAGAGAGAGAGAAAGAGAGAGATGATATTGAGCTGAACAAAGGCGCCGTGTCAAACGCCATGAGCAGAACATTTGTCGCTCTATAAGCCATATAATAATAATAATAATAATAATAATACAATCGCAGGGATTATCATTACAGCATTCCTTATTGTTCTCATACGGATTCACACAGAAATTAGCGGCCTCAGTAGTTGGGATGGCGTACTTTTCATTTCAGCGTGTGCCAGGCAGGTGGAGTGTGGAGTTGCACCGAGCAAGAGTGCTACGGCGTATGCCATGTGTACGGCGAGTCGCACTACAGAAGCTACGATCAGAAAGAGTTCCGCATGCAAGGGGAGTGCACGTACGTGATGGCGAAGTCAGCGGATGGCGTCGCCGCCGAGCAAGCCTTCAGGGTCACCGTAGAAAATATCGAATGCGGATCGGGCGGCACAACATGCAGCAGGACTGTTATCATACAGCTAGGTCGGTAAATTGATATTTCTGAAGTCATTACTATTTATTAATGTGTTAATTGACAATCTAAGGCTAACGTACACCCGTGACAAAATAGTTACGTGATCAAACCGATTTGAAGACGACTCTTTTTTAGTGATACTGGTATTATTATAAGCATCATAAGATAAGAAGTATTTTGTAAATCAAACATGCAAGGATTTTTATTTGATGTCGTACCACAGTTAAAAACACTTTATAAACTGTAGGTGGCAAGAAAGTGGTTCTACAGAGGGACAGACCCGTAGTGGCATTCCGTGACGATATAGTGACGGTGAAAGAGGTGGGACTCTACGTGATAGTACAAAGCAACATTGGCGTCTCTGTTGAGTGGGACAAAGGAACATCGGTGTATGTCCGTCTGAGCCCGAGGTGGAAGACCAGAGTACGCATTACGACGTTAATTTATTAACGATTTCTAGGTTCAGTGATACTCGACACCGTGGTCTTACGGCTGCCGTTCATATATTTCTGAAATTCTTAAGTAACCTGTTTTCATTTTGAATGATGAATGTTTTTGGACTAGCTGGTGTGACCGAGCGATGCTTTGGTAACGTGGATATGCTTTTGACACGGTCAGGTTAACGGTCTCTGCGGAAACTACAATGGAAACGCACAGGATGACTTCACCACTCCAGCTGGCGGCCCCCCACTTGCATTGGCAACAGAGTTTGCGGACAGCTGGCGTGTGTATGAACACTGTCTTCCCTCAAAGGCAATAGAGGACACTTGTCGCTTGTTTCCTCACCGCAAAGCGTGGGCACAGCGACGGTGCGGAGTCATAGCATCTGAGGTTAGTGGAGCGTGATTTTCTTCACATGTGTCGGCGTGTGTACGCGTTTTTTTTACGTCACTTGATTCTTGGTTCCGATGTTCCATGGTCCATGTTCCATAGCTAGGGATCTCTGATCTTGACTGACATTTATATTGGCTTCTATTGCTCTTGATGCAGACGTTATTTTTATATTTTTGCAGGTGTTTTCAGATTGCCACAGTTTGGTACCTCCTGAATCATATATGGACAGGTGTGTGTTTGACTCCTGCGCATGTGACACGGGTGGCGATTGCGAGTGCCTTTGTACGGCGATAGCGGCTTACGCACGCGCCTGCAGCGTTGCTGGACTTCCCATAAAGTGGCGAACACAGGAACTTTGCCGTAAGTACTTTGTCGTGAGTCGGAACTTATGATCTCCCCCCTCTCTCTCCCTCTCTCGTTTTCTTTCTCTCTCTCTCTCTCTCTCTCTCTCTCTCTCTCTCTCTCAACCACTAAACAAAGTTTACTGGATATTGTTTTATACATTTTGCCTCTACCTATGCTCGCTGAAATTATATAATTAATGGGCTTCCTACGGCGCAGGTAGACGTCTGTAAGTCTCTCTCTATTGTCTCTCTCCTCTCTTCTCCCTCCCTCCCTCCTCCCTCTCTTCTCTCTCTCTCTCTCTCTCTCTCTCCTCTCTCTCGTTATCTCTCTCTCTCTCTCTCTCTCTATCTCTATCTCTATCTCTATCTCTATCTATCTATCTCTCTATCTCCCTTCTCTTTCGCTCTCTGTCTACCTGTCTCTCTCTCCTCTTATATCTCACTCTCATTGAACATACATTTTTACACCATTAGCCCCTTTTTTGTTTGATATTTAAATATCATTTCAAAGTGACTGATTGTGTGTTGTGTGTGTGCAATGTGTTTCCGCGTGCTATAATGTAGTGATATCGTAGACACGCTGCTCGT
>NW_014577300.1:332729-335380 GCF_000485595.1 Priapulus caudatus | reverse complement strand
TAGTGTGTGTGTGTGTGTGTGTGTGTGTGTGTGTGTGTGTGTGTATGTGTATGTGTGTGTGTGTGCGCGCGTGTGTGCGTGTGTTATGTGTGTGTGCGTGTGTGCGCGTGTGCGTGTGTGCGCGTGTGCGCGCGTGTGCGTGCGTGCGTGCGTACGTTCGTGTTGTGTGTGTACGTATATGCGAGTGTGTGCGTGCATGTGTACGTGCCTGCGTGTGTTTGTACGCGAAGTACAGTTATGTTCATTTGGTAATATATTCATGTTTGCAGCTTTTGCCAGAACAGAAAGATTAAGTGCATCGGTAATCCATGCACAACTACTCAAGGTATTGTAGGATATTTTTCTCATATTATGATATTATTTTTTGTCGCACACGTGAGCCACCTAAAGCCGACTGAATGATATTTATCCGATCCGTGTTTTAAAATAATTTCTTGTATCTCATTTTTATGAATTCTCGATGGCTAGTAGATGGCTAATTTGTAGGGTAATAGTATACTATTACAATATGTGGTCCCAGTTGAATTTTATCGTAAAAATACTATTGTCGCATACAATTTGCAACATCTCTTGTAATTTAACCATTATTTCTTGAGTATATATATTTTCAACTAAACGTGTAATTCTAATTGAAAATATAATCTCTCTGCAAGTTCTGCCTTCTGTAATTTTAAATTTTTTTGCAAACTTTTACCAGTATGACAGTAGTATATTGAATAGAAATGCTATAATGCTAACCATTCTTGTTTTCTCCAGCTACTACCACGCGAACCACAACTGAGCCACCTGTCAGTACGGTTATTGTCAGTGAGTGAGACTATTCTAGAATCTCATCTTTAACATCCTACAATTTCTCTTTCGCATAATAAAGAGCACGGGCACATAAATGGTTACATGGTTTGGTATATTGACTGGAGAAATATTATCCTGAAAAAGGTAATACAGTCACTAGATTAAAAAAAATCACCAAATTTAAGGAGCTATATCAAAATTAAACTCTTCTATGAAATCAAATATCTTAATTCACACACGATCCATCATCCATCTCGCCTGAATATATCTGCATATTTACACGTGATTATTAATTGTCTAGCGCCGGACAATAGCATCTCAGAATGCGGCTGGTCACAGTGGAGCAATACCCATCGCAGGACAACTATTCCCACGGGAGGTGACGTCGAGCGCATAGATGAAATCCTAGCAAGCCAGCCAGATTACTGCCCAAACGGAGAAATAATCGACATTGCTTGCAGAATTACCAACACTGGCATCTATGCAAATGTTTCAGGACAGGTATGTAGTTTAAATAGTGTTTTCTGTGCCCGGTTATGGTACTAGAGTCAAGTTTTCGTGTTTCCTGTCTATTTAACGCATATTCTTCTATTTTTGAACATTCCCAGGTTGTTACATGCAACCTCGATGAAGGTTTAGCTTGCAAAAACAGCGATCAGAAATTCGGCAAGCCTTGTTATGACTTCGAGGCACAGGTGTTCTGTGACTGCAGTGAGTATTTTCTAAGTAGATAGAATAGAAGAGATATCTTTGTAACTCACTTTCATTACTCAGCTTTAAATATCTTATCAATAGTCTGTGCGTGTGTGCGTGCGTGTGTGCGTGCGTATGTGCTCGTATGTGTGTGCGTGCGTGCGTGCGCGCTAGCGCGTTTGGTGTACACACACACACACACACACACACAGCACACAGTGTGTGTGTGTGTGTGTGTGTGTGTGTGTGTGTGTGTGTGTGTGTGTGTGTGTGTGTGTGTGTGTGTGTGTGTTCAACTACGGGTACGTGGGATATCTGATAGCAAGTAGTTTTCTCAGCAGACATTATTGTAAAACTTTCATGCACCGGATAAATTTTGTTGTTATCTAGTACACGCACGCACGTACGCCCGCACAAACACACACGTACACACACGCAAACACTCGTGCACTCACACATACGCACACACACAAACACACACACACACACACACACACACACACACACACACACACACACACACACACACACCACACACACACACACACACACACACACACACACACACACACACACACACACACAAGTAGTTTCATGGTACCAACCGCAAGCAATTCAAGACAGTGTATAACCAATTCGACGTTCGTTATGGCTGAGGTGAGAACGCTAGAAAAACAATATAAGCTACGTCTACACGACGAACCTTAACTCGAGTTAAGCGTCTACACGGGGCCTTAACTCGAGCTAGCTTTAACTCGAGTTAGCTTAACCTCGCCAGTCTATCGAGGTTAAGGTAACTCGAGGTTAAGGTAAGGCCCGTGTAGACGCTTAACTCGAGTTAGCTTAACCTCCACGATAGGCGCAGCACTAGTACGATGTACGTACACACGCACGCTCGTGTACGTGCACACGCATGCACGCACGCACGCACGCCTACGTGCACATGCACACGCGCGCACGCACGCACGCACGAACGTGTACCTGCACACGCGCGCACGCACGCACGTGTACTTGCACACGCACGCACACACTCATGCACGCACGTGTACGTGCACATGCACGTACGCACACATTCACGCACGTGTACGTGCACACGCACGCACGCACGCATGCACACACGTGTACGTGCACACGCACGCACGCACGCACGTCTACGTGCACATGCA
>NW_014577300.1:311842-332719 GCF_000485595.1 Priapulus caudatus | reverse complement strand
TGTGTGTGTCTGTGTGTGTGTCTGTGTGTGTGTCTGTGTGTGTAGGTGAAACTGAATTGTATATTGAATTATATATATTTGTGCATTACATACGATATGTTATTAGTTTAATAATAATTGTAATAAATCTTCTTTCTTTTTTGTTTTGCAGATCCTCGGACAACCACAAAACCACCAACTACGACAAGTATATAATGACTTATTAGACAAATAAAATAAAATTCTCGGCTCACTGCTAGCAATATGTAAGGCGTAAGCGAGCGATATTCAATTCATTCGCAAGCGACAATATGACAAGACGAACATATCATCCAGAAAATAACATCTATAACAACACAGTGAAAACTAAGTTTTACCTTCTTATTTGCCTATGTTTGCCCTCTGTTAAAATAACTAGTACATCTAATCTAACGCTATTCTTAATTTCAGAAAAAGTACCAGGATGGACCACAATAGATAGTAAATATTAATTTCGTTTATAGATTGGTAGCATGTAAATTCTTCTAGTATTGTAATGGCAACCATCCAAAATATTCGTTCCGTGTTCAAACCCAATAAAATAATTCAAGCATATAAAATTGGGCATAAAAATACCATATTTATTTTGAATGTAGAAGCTATTGATCATAATGCAACTGTAGTCGTGTAGCACGATGATACTTACTGAAGACAAGCTCAATGGTCGCTGTGACCCTCTCATTCTGTTTCCGCTGCTATCACACAGTTTCATATCGTGCCCTTCTTGCAGCTAGTGGAATCACGTGCACACCTGGTTGGACTGCGTGGCTTAACTTCAGTAGCCCCTACACAAAAC
This sequence comes from Priapulus caudatus, assembly GCF_000485595.1. NCBI lineage: Eukaryota > Metazoa > Priapulida > Priapulimorpha > Priapulimorphida > Priapulidae > Priapulus > Priapulus caudatus. Next base: position 331,905 of record NW_014577300.1, on the reverse strand, counting down.
CTGGATTCCAGGAGAGGGAAGGTGTCGAGGAGATACGCAAGCACTTTAAGTTTTGCTCGGAAGATGAGGTAGAGATCGTGCAGTGTCGCGACGCAGTCACCAAACTCAACTACCTGGACACAGGTACACATGCCAGCTAACGTCTGTGAAACTCAAATGCCACCAGATCTTTGTCGAAGTGTAAAAAATTATTAGTGGCAGAAAGCCGCATAGTATCTAATAATAAATATTGTAGTTTTCAATTGCAATCAAATATTTTGTGTTTTGTGTGTATCTGTGTATAGATGATATTGGGGTTACGTGTGAGAAGAATGGCGTAAGCTGCCTGAACCTTCAGCAACAGGACGGCCTCTGCTCCGACTACGAAATTCGCTTCTTCTGCAAGTGTTCAACAGACAGTAAGTAGTTCCTGGGCGGAATCACAAGCTAGCAAATTTTATCGATAAATATTTTTATTCCTGCGTGCAATTAATTTACCGATTGGCATTTTCACATTATTACGTTTAACTGATGAACGCGCGTTGGGGAGAGTCAGGGCTGGTGTAGGGTAGGTGTTGCACACACCCTGAAAATCTCATAGGCAACATTTTATTCTATACGCTTATTAATTGGTGCATAACAGGACTGGGAATAGACATCTACGTGCTATGATTGTTACATAATATATCTATATGCCCTGATTAGTGTATGCTCGATGTCTTAAGGCCCCCGCACATGGTGAGAATTCGGCACGCGCCAAGTGCGCTGAGCCAAATTCTCACTGTGCGCGGCGGCCTTTATTCACATGATACAAACGGTTTTAATATGTTGTATTTATTCGTTCTTGCAGCATGCGAGTCACCTTTGAACATCGCAAGTCAATTTGCGACAGATACGACGTTATCAAGTAGTAGCCTCAAACGTCGTTCTCAACTGAGTTACATTGAAGTAAATAACACAAAAGGAGCATGGTCACCAGCTGTTGACGATAGGCAACAATGGATACAGGTATACCCATCATAATTATATGGCATATGGGAGTTTCGGTTACATTGGGTGTCAAGACGTTTGAATTGCAAAGGCCATCTGTGTACAGAAGAGAGGCATTAACATTTCACCATTATTACGCACATAAAATAGGAGCGCATGCATAACAAGCAGCTCTTAGATTTTAGCGTACCTGAAAATGCGGGTAGACATGCTTTTTGTCTGCAAAATAATCTTTGCGATAAAATACTTTTTGATAACAAATGAAAGTTTGTTAGTAGAATGGGTCTAAAACTAACTGCGTTAGTTAACTGACATTACCCTTTCCATAGGTCTCGTTTGAAAACGTGATGACTATCAAGGGAATACTAGTACAAGGTAGCCCGGTTGCTGACGAATGGGTTACTAAATACTTGGTACAATTCAGTGTGGATGGAAGCAACTTTCAATATGTATCAGTGTCAGGCGTTGCACCGCAGGTACGTGTATGAGTTTTACTCCTAAGTATTGCTGTTGAAGACATATGTTTTGTCATCTGTTAACAGGGTCATAACTAGCGGTGGGGGCAGAAGGGCAGTTTCTCCCATGCCTTAGCAGCGGCAACGACAAACTACCCTTGTGCCCGGGAGAGATGTGCAAAGCAAAATTCGCTTTAATAATTTCACTTTAGCTGTAGCATCCCGACACAATCCTATGCTAATGTACATGGGGAATGTCGCTCATGTCGCTGGTCGCGTTGCCAGCCAAGATTACACATTTTGGCCAAACTTTCAAGCTTAAAGCGGACAGGGGTATGCCCGGAAGAGATTTGCATATCAAAATCCGCTCTAAAAACTTCACTTTTGTCGCAGCATCACGCCACAATCCTTTTCCCATGCTATTGTATACGGGTGATGACACTCGTGTCACTTTAACTCGGGTCGCGTTGCCAGCCAAGATAATACTTTTCGGCCGCGCTTAAAATAAATGGGCAGTGGTGCACGGTCAACTATCCAGAACACAAACCGCGCGCGGCTATCCATCTAGACAAAATGAGTTAGCTACGGCCCTGGTTAAACTATACAAACATACAGCAGCGACATTTTATGTAGAGCTGATGGTGTGAATTCACGTTCATATTCTACTAATACACTGTTCTAATTCTAGATATTCGAGGCTAACTTTGACCGCGACACTATTGTGACAAACACGTTCCTTCTGGACATTGGCGCTGCACACATCCGTATTGTGCCAGTCGAGTGGAATGGTGGCATTTCCATGAGAGCTGAACTAATTGGCTGCAACAACAACAGTGCGTGCATATATAGCGCTTATATCATTATTATTAAACTTCATATATTATTTGCTTTGTAATTTTTTACTCCTTAATTTTTGTCTTGCTCACGGTCCATATATGCACGAATAACGGGCGCTGAGTTTATAAGAATGAAAGTGGTATCTAGACGAATAAACTAGTGGATCATTGTCTTAAATAAATGTCAAGAGCAATGTGACTAGTGATATATTCCTGCATACATTACAAATAACGTATGCCTTGTGTGTTTTATTTTGTGTGGGGGATTCTAATGCTTATCGTTTTCTGCTTATTTTAAGTAATTTGTGCCTGGCGCAGCACTAATTTTATTGCTGGTCTATTCTCAGATGACATGACAACACTGAGGCCACCTGTTACCGTGACTACAGAGCTTGAGAAGGAGCCGACTTCGACTCTATCTCCAGAATGTGTGGATGGCTGGACGCAGTGGATGGACTCCGATACGCCATTCGACAATCAGCCATTCGAGCGACAAATCGGCGTTGGTGACAACGAACTCATTAGTCAACTCAGGTAAATAGATAGAAAGTAGGGCCATGGCCTGTTTGGCGGGGGGGGGGATAAGAGGGGCAGCTGCCCCAAGATTTTGGGGCAAAATTAAAAAATAAATTTAGCTATTATTCGTAAATAACCCTTACGTGATTTTTTTGGACACTTATCCATGAAAGCATTGTCTCAGATCCACCCCTACCACACTGTGGATGTCGATTAAGACCGTCATTTACACAGTTGAGTCATGAAATTTTGCCCCCTCCCCAGGCATTTGCTCAGCCTACGCCCCTGGATAGATATTAATGTACCGACAAGCGTAAGTTTAGCTCTTGCTTAAGTCTTTGCCTGCTCATCCATAAATATTAAACGCGTTAACAAACAATATGGGACGACTGCTAAAAATTCTGCGCTGCTAAAAAAATTACTCAGTCATGTCACTGCTGACGCCTCCTGAACAACTGTCGAATTCACATTTCAGCAATACATTCCAATCTTATGATTCATGCGTAATTTCTTCTATTTATGGAAAAATAATATTCTTAAAAGAAGTATAATTCTGAACAGATTAGTGCTTTATATGCTATTATTGAGTAAATTACGATATGTGGAGGTTAGAACACGTGGGAATTTACGGTTATTGATGGAATATCGCTTCTATAACGAAGCGGTTTAATTGACATGCTAAGATTATTCTATCGCTATCAGATGACAATGATGAGATTTACATCTTTTGTAGATTGGAATACGCATTCTGCGAACTACCCATTGATGTCGAGTGTCGAACACGAGACGACCAAGTGCCGTCGGACCTGACGAGAGAGCAAGTGACTTGTGACGCCGACACTGGGTTCTCCTGTCTTAATAATCAGCAGTACGACAACGAGTGTGAAAACTACGAAGTGCGCTTCTTTTGCCAGTGCAACCGTACGTAATCTGACTTTGTCAAAGTCATGCTCAAGTGTCGACGTAGTTGGAGCGTTATTCGTCCGTTAGCCAAATGAAACTCAATATCCTTTCTAACCTACCAATAATTTCTGTTAAGCTGGGTACTAATAACATTGCGATCGTATCCTTACATGTATGCAATATATGTAATATACATAACTACTCAATAATGAAATATCGACATCAGCTATATGAAAAGATGAGCGGTAGTTTTTTTCACGAGAGAGCTTTTATTGCAGCTCCACTGACTCGTCCCTCTACCACCCTCTCACCCACGACTACAACATCTGGAAGTAACATCGTGAGCTGTCTGAAGCATGGCTGGTCGGAATGGATGAACTCCAACGATGCAGAAGTTCACCCGTTGGGAGACATTGAGGACATTAACAAACTGAGGCAGCAGTTCCCATTGTGCCAAGTAGAAAACATGGAAGACATCCAATGTCGCGTCGTAAGTGTAGCGGGTTGTGTATGCATGCCTTCGGGTAGTAGCTTTAGATGTAGTATTAGAATATATCATATCTTTATCCGAGTTCACCGGTGTGAATGATGCTTTACTATAAAATAGCATCTTTCTATACGAAAAAAATATTAAGAAGTTTTAGCATAAGTTACTCTACGTAGGTACCCTTGAGATGGCCCGTTCTACTAAAATGTGTAGGTTTTTTGTTGTTTTAGCCCAATTTTTTTGTTTGACATAAGAAATTCATTTAAAATTTGGTTTTCCCTTTGTATTACCAGGCTGGTACAAAAATCAGCCACTTGGTGAGTGGCTACAACGTCCGCTGTGATGTATTGCTGGGATTGCGCTGTATCAACGAGGAACAGGTATTTGGCCCCCGGTGTCCCGACTTCGAGATCTCTGTCTACTGCAACTGCCTGGAGACGACATTGGTCACCAGAGAGACACTGACGACGACAGAAGGAACATCTACTCTCACCAAAACCACCTACTCAACACAAACGCGAAGGACCACACAGTCGACAGTGACAAGTCAGACAACAACGGCGAACACACCTCCTCTGGTGGGTATTAACGATATTGTTAGTCCATGGTATTAATTATTGTTATAACACCTCACTATTGTTGATGTTGTTTTCATTATTGTTGACACGTATCAGGAATCATTACGTAATCCGACGTCATACTGGCAACGGACTAAACAATACTAGTGATAGAACACAAACATTGGCTTGAGAGTTTTTCTTAGATTTTGAGTTATTTTAATCTTTCCAGACCTGTGCCAGTTCTATGAACGTTCGTGATGATGGAGAAATCAGGGACGACCAGATTACAGCAAGCACATCAAAGAAGAATTATCCACCACATCTAGGAAGATTAGATGGGCGCACCGGATGGCGACCGAGGTACCTCGTACACTTAATTGTTGCCCTAGTCGGATCATTGATCAATCAATTAATTCCTGATATAAGCTTGTTTGCAAATAAAGGAATGAGGGGGATGACTGGGACTAGTATAACTTACATAACGTAAATGTCCTAATATTATGGCAAGTAGTAGCAGTTAGGTCCTATGTCAAATACTAACTTACAGTGCACGCGCATGTTTAAAACCTGCCTTGTTGGGATAAAACCTGTCGGGTTACTCTTGCAATTTTAACACCAAGCAGTAATACTCTGCGCAGCTATGTTTACATATCATATGTGTCCAAATTTTGACACGAACCATACTAGGTAACATTGTGACACGCGAGTAGCGAGTGCCACATATGATTCCTTAGATTTTTTTTTAGACAAACCCCTACCAGTTCTTACACTATTGATGAATATAAACGGGAGAACCTCATGAGGTGTGTCAATGAATCAATGTATTTTCCATGCATGTTATCCTAGAGTAATCAACAAGCAGCGAAATGAACGCGAATTATGCCACAGCTCTACGATGCTAAATGTATACTACTCGTGTTTCAGAGTAAAAGATGATCAGCAGTATATAGAAGTCCGCTTTGACCAGCGGACAATGATCACTGGTGTAGAAACTCAGGGACATGCGACCTTCGATGAGTGGGTCACTGGCTACCAAGTGTCATACAGCGTAACTGGATTGGAGCCATTTATATACTACAGGGAATCTGCAGACCTCACCCCCAAAGTACGTCAGATGATATCTTTACTCACTCTCTTCATTAATCTATCCCTCTCTTTCTCCCGCTGTTTATCTTCTCACAGCGCCCTATATCTCTCTTAACCTTTCTACTATTTCTTTTTCTTACCACCCATTCGCCACCCCCTTGCTCGTCCGTGGCCGCTTGGTCCGCTACCTTAATTGGTGATAATTCATCTGAATACCATTGTGAATGCCATGTTTGCTTTATGAAATGTGCTTGAAACGGGCTTAATTAAGCAAGCAAAGGAAAACGCTATGTGTGTGCTCATCATGGCGAATGCGACATTTTGCCTATACGTAAACTAATACTACCGGTTTACCAAGTATGAAGGCATAACATTCTTTATTGTATAATCATATTGAATCTAACAAAGGCATCTGCGTTATTTTAACGTGCTTTTCAGGTATTCTCAGCTAATGATGATCAAAATACAGGCGTCACGAACTGGTTCAATCGAGAAATCGCGGTTCGCGCAGTGCGTCTTCACCCGCTCACATGGAAGAAAGGCATTGGGCTACGTATGGAGCTGTATGGGTGCAGTAAGTGTCAGTGTTGTCGTCATTAAACTGGCTCTTTATCGCGTGAAGCAAATGACAGTAGTTGTTAAGGCTAGCATAATTTTACTTCTTCTCTTCACCTGTTTGTCTTATTTATATGAGAAACACTCCTTAGCTAAATCTCTGCTGGCTAAAAGAGGTTTCGCCCTTCTTTGGAGTGTGAATGTTCATATATTGTGATTCTGTAGTCGTGGCGACGCCTGGAACCACCACAGCACGTCCTATCAGCACGCTGACAACAAGAAGAACACTGAGGCCACAAAGAACGACTGCGACAACTGAGGTTCGTGTAATGAATACGGGAGTATTCTCTGGCTGTTTGAATTAAGAATCTTTTCCTTATAATATTAGGCGTGTTCACACACAAGAAAAACCGCGATGCTAATCGCGATGGAAATACCGAGATAATTGTGCCCTTGTTCACACAGGCGGAAATATCTCGCTAATCGCCGAGCGGGATAATTCTATTAATCGAACTGCGCATGCCTGATATCTATGGCATGTTGTTTGTGTCATAATTCGATTTTTGTTTTATGGTTGATTTTATCGCATATAACATTCGATTTATCACATATAACATTCGCATTTTATCACATATAAACATTTCGATGTTATCGCATTTATTTGATTCACGCATCGAAGTCATTCGATTCACGGTCATCGAATATCATCTGCGATGGCATGCATTTCGATCGTGAATCGAATGATTCGATATCGCGAATCGAAGATTCGATGCATCATTCGATTCACAGCAGTCGCATGTCTGATCATCGCATCGACTCATTCGATTTCACGCCATCGAATGACTGCATCGAACTCATTCGATGCGTGAATCGAATGAACTCGATGCGTGAATCGAAATGATTCGATGCGTGAATCGAATTCATTCGACTGCGGTTGAATCGAATGATGCATCGAGATTCGATAAGTCAGCGCACGTCGAATGATTCATTCACGCCATCGCATGATGGCATCGAATCATTCGATGCGTGAATCGAATGATCGATGCGTGAATCAATGATTCGATGCGTGCATCGAATGATTCGATGCGTGAATCGATGATGCCAGTCGTAATCAGTTCGATTCGGCATCGGAATCCATTCGATCACGGCAATGCGCATGATGCGATCGAATGATTCGATGCGTGAATCGAATGATTCGATGCGTGAATCGAATCATCGATGCGTGAATTCGAGATGATCATCGAATCATGTCGATTCGCGCATGAATCAGTTCGATTCACGCATCGAATCATTCGTAGGCATATCATTCGATCGTGAATCGAATGACTTCGATGCGGAATCGAAGATTCGATGCATCATTCAGATTCACGCATGAATGCATTCGATTCACGCATCGAATCATTCGATTCACGCATCGAATGATGCATCGAATATTCGATGCTGTGATCGAGATTCGATGCCGTGAATCGAATGATTGCGATGGCGTGAATCCGAATGATTCGATTCCGTGATTCGAATGATGCATCGAATCATGCGATTCACGCATCGAAATGCTGATCGATCGATTCGTTCACGCATCGAATGAATTGAATCGAATTAAATGAAACAGAATACACACCATTAGATAATCAAGCCGGGAATATAAAACTCTTCGGTCGCGCGCGCGCAGAATTATGTATCTACCGGGGATTACGAGTTCGGTGTCGATTCACATGAAGCAGTGGCACATCGCTCTGGTAGTATGCTAGCCTGTTACGTTTAACGTAATATGCTACTCTAGCTCTGTTACGTTAACGTATGCTACTCTAGCTCTGTTACGGTTAACCGTATGCTACTCTAGCTCTATTACGTTAACTGTATGCTACTCTAGCTCTGTACGTTAAACGTAGCTAGGCTCTACGATCTTGCACGTATTTACGTAAACACATCGTATGATGGGATAGAAAATACCGGGATTATTTGCGCGAGCGTTCACACACACGCCGCGGTGCAATTAATCGCGCTATGCAATTAATCTATTCCCAAATATCGCAGTCTAAAGTGCGATTTGCAGCGCGATGCTGATCGCGATACGTAGTGAGATTTTTGCGTTCACACTTGTAAAAATCTTGAGATTTCGATCGCGATGCAAAAACCGAGATTTGCATCCCGCTAATTCCCGCCAGTGTGAACGCGCCTAATCGCGTGTAATCGTAATTTTTGTTTGCAGAGACCATCTGTGTGTGAACTGCCCATGAACATAAACGATACTACTGTGGTGAGAGACAACCAGATGCTAGCCTCTACAGAGGAAGACTTGTACCCAGCGTATGATGGAAGATTAAACTCGCCTTCTGGCTGGGTGCCAAGGTAATAAGGACATACTATAGATTTACTTGGGTTAACTTTTTTTTAGCCGACGTTTAAATGTTTTCCGATATTTTTGGGTTTTAATACACAATTAATATGAATATTCTTTCATTTTTATTTCCATAACTTTAATCCAGGATTCACAATTCGAACCAATATATTGAGGTTCGCCTTAATGAGCCAACGGAGATCTCAGGAGTTGTAACACAGGGACACAAGGAGCTTCCCTACTGGGTCACTAACTACAGGGTATCCTACAGCGTTGATGGACGAGACACCAGCTACTATAGTGATTCACCTGATGGTAATCCTAAAGTAAGTATTTTTAATGACAGAATAGGTCATTGAAGCCAATGCCACGCGCTCTTTATTGCCACGTGATTGGTTTGTGAACCCAATCAACCAAATCTCCCATTAAACACAATGAGAGCTATAAGTTTATGCATAACCTTTGCCCCACAGGTGTTTACAGCTAACACGGATCAGGAAACGCCCGTGACAAACCTATTTACTAGAGACATTCTCATCCGTGTCCTTCGTATCCACCCGGTAACATGGAAGGATGCCATTGGCATGAGGTTCGAACTTGTTGGCTGCAATCCTCTTGGTAAGTACATTCGTCTTGCGACAGCCAATACAATAATACTTATTGTGTGGGAGGAGCAGGAAGTGCCTTATATGCTGTTCGAATGTTCAAAATTTATATACAATTATTACTGATGTAGCTCAGTTCGTTAACGATAATTCTGCTAACATAATAAATGCTTGTTTCACTACGCCATGAAGAGGCTAACATCATATACAGCACCAACCGCCCTGTTGAGACTGCAACCACTAGAAGAACATTTAGACCAAAGACGACGACTGCAGCAACTGAGGTTTGTTTAGATCCTATACGCCCCTTCGCTCTAAAAAATAGCAGATTTTTTTACTCTAAGAATAGATGATAAACTATATATGCTGTTGAATTCATAATTCATAAGTCCAGGTGGCTATGTCTATACGTCAGATGTGTAATTTTCTTTATTCTTCCAGAGGCCATCGGTGTGTGAATACCCCATGAACATAGACGATAACGCTGTTGTGAGAGACAATCAGATCATAGCCACAACAGAGGAAGCCCTAAATCCAGCATATGATGGAAGATTGAACTCGCCTTCTGGATGGGTGCCAAGGTAATACACACGTAATTTATATTCGCCGTCTGATGATATATTAAAGTGATATTTGTTTATATATATCTTTTTTAGTACGTGTAGGTGTTTTAACGGTCTAATAACTTGCTAATCGTGTTGAGGTATAACGGACTCGATTGATGAGTTACGCATTTGCTTTTTTATTGTAGGATTCAAGATGTGAATCAATATATTGAGGTTCGCCTTCCCGAACCAACGGAGATCTCAGGAGTTGTAACACAAGGACACAATGAGCGACCTTACTGGGTCACCAACTACAGGGTATCCTACAGCGTTGATGGTCGAGCACCATTCACATACTACAGTGACTCCCCAGATGGAAACCCTACAGTAAGTCTTCTGAAGAGCGAAAATTATTTCTTCAGACACGAATTTAGGATAGTTAGTTATTTCTCAAATAACGAAGCAAAATGGCGATCATAGATTCGGAGTTTTTCATCGGGCGTCTTACTAATACACCAATGAGTTTCCTTTCCATGTACTCGCCTACACGTTTAAATCCTAATCAATCAATAATTCCACTAGCTCTTTAACTGTTACTGATTCAAATGTACTAATTGCAACAATTATCTTACCCAGGTATTTACAGCTAACACGGACCAGGATACACCAGTTACTAACTTGTTCACCCGGGACATTCCCATCCGTGTTGTTCGTATCCATCCTGTCACATGGAATGATGGTATCGGCATGAGGTTTGAACTACTTGGCTGTTATCCTCTTGGTGAGTACATTCGTCATTACATGTATGGGACCAATATTAAAAGTATCATATTGTGCATGCGTCAACACACTAACGTTGCCAAATTATGTACTGACTGGTATACACAGCGGGCACCTTACATACAAGGTCTCCTTCCTATTTATTAAGGGATGTCTACTGATAGAATGTTATCATATAAATTCATGCTAGGATAACTCCTCTTCATTTTAAATGCATGCCCTTTACAAAATATGATTCTTCTCGAGAGATATTGCGCATGCGCGAGCACCGTTTCAGGCGTGCAGTATATATGGACTAAAGAAGACTGCATGATATAGCTTGCTGTGGGAGAGAGGGGTAAGATACTGCGGAAATGCGGCAGGGAAGATAGCTGAGGGGCGGTAGAAGAAGAATTAGGCTGAGCGAGGCACAGGGGAGACAATGGGAAATACGGGAAGGGGTGAAGTGGTAGTTTTACACCCTACAGGCTAGGGCACTCTCCTAATTATAAACACAGGTGTACTTATAATAATTAATTACAGAAATATATGCTGAGATACCCCCTAACCCTATTAAATGCATATTCATCACAAAATATAACTCTTCTGGCAAGATATTGCGCACGCGTCAACACACTAATGTAGCCAGATTATTTACTGACTGGTATATGCAGTGGTCACCTTACATGCAAGGTCTTCTTCATATTTATTAAGGGATGCCTACTGATAGAATGTTATCATATAAATCCATGCTAGGATAACTCCTTTTTATTTTAAATGCATAATCTTTGCAAAATATGATTCTTCCCGGGAGATATTGCGCATGTGCGAGCACCGTTTCAGGCGTTCAGTACGGACAAATAAAACTGCATAATATAGCTTGCTGTGGGAGAGAGGGGTAAGAGCCCGAGGAAAAGCGGCAGGGAAGATAGCTGAGGGGCGGTAGAAGAAGAATTAGGCTGAGCGAGGGACAGGGGAGACAATCGGAAATACAGGAAGGGGTGAAGTAGCCATTTTGCACCCTACAGGCAAGGGCGCTCTCCTAATTATAAACACATGTATACTGATAACAATTAATTACAGAAATCTTTGCTAAGATACCCCCTAACCATATTAAATGCGTATTCATCACAAAATATAACTCCTCTGGTAAGATATTGCGCATGCGTCAACACACTAATATAGCCAGATTATGTACTGACTGGTATATGCAGTGGTCACCTTACATGCAAGGTCTTCTTCCTATTTATTAAGGGACGTCTACCGATAGAATGTTATCATATAAATCCATGCTAGGATAACTCCTCTTCATTTTAAATTCATACTCTTTGCAAAATATGATTCTTCTCGGGAGATATTGCGCATGCGCCAGCACCGTTTCAGGCGCGCAGTACGGACTAAAGAAAACTGCATAATATAGCTTGCTGTGAGAGAGAGAGAGAGAGGGGTAAGAGACTGAGGAAAAGCGGCAGGGAGGATAGTTGAGGGGCGGTAGAAGAAGAATTAGGCTGAGCGAAGGACAGGGGAGACAATGGGAAATACGGGAAGGGATGAAGTAGTAGTTTTGCACCCTACAGGCTAGGGCGCTCTCTAAATTATAAACACAGGTGTCCTGATAACAATTAATTACAGAAATTTTTGCTGAGATACCCCACTAACCATATTAAATGCATATTCATCACAAAATATATCTCCTCTGGTAAGATATTGCGCATGCGTCAACACACTAATATAGCCAGATTATGTATTGACTGGTATATGCAGTGGTCAGCTTACATGCAAGGTCTTCTTCCTATTTATTAAGGGATGTCTAATGATAGAATGTTATTATATAAATCCATGCTAGGATAACTCCTCTTCATTTTAAATGCATACTCTTTGCAAAATATGATTCTTTTCGGGAGATATTGCGCATGCGCGAGCACCGTTTCAGGCGGGCAGTACGGACTAAAGAAAACTGCATGATATAGCTTGCTGTGAGAGAGAGAGAGGGGTAGGAGACTGAGGAAAAGCGACAGGGAAGATAGCTGAGGGGCGGTAGAAGAAGAATTAGGCTGAGCGAGGGACAGGGGAGACAATCGGAAATACGGGAAGGGGTGATCGAAGTAGCCGTTTTGCACCCTACAGGCTAGGGCGCGCTTCTAATTATAAACGCAGGTGTACTGATAACAATTAATTACAAAAAATCTATGCTGAGAGACCCCCTAACCATATTAAATGCATATTCATCACAAAATACAACTCTTCTGGTAAGATATTGGACTATATAGACTCATAGCTTATAGTGTGTGGGTGGTTTACATACCTTACTATGTGTACGTTTATATGATACAATTAAATATTTTAAGTTGTATATGCTAATGCGCTAATAGATTAATATAATAATTCTATATTGCATTATAAAGAGGTGAGCACCGTCTACACCACAAGCCCCCCTGTTGAGACTGTAACTACTAGAAGAACATTTAGACCACGGTCGACGACTGCAACAACTGAGGTTTGTTTACATCTTTTACGTCCCGTATAGGGGATCCATCACTCTACGACTAGGTGGTAAAATATCCAGTGTAATGTATTCGTTCACATTTGTCCAGGTGTCACTGTATATATGTCATTTTTTAAAGAAACTACGCGACTAGGATGGTAAATCATCCAGTGTAATGTAACACTTCATCCCTTTCTACATGGGGCAGGACCACCTCAAGTTCTCTGACCCGTTGCAAGCATGGACAGACCACCAGATCGCCTATCTTGGACAGGCATGTCACGCAAGACACCGTCACTTTCCCTGCTAGCATGCGCAGACAACAACCACTGGCTATGCAATACTTCCAGACAGCATACCTGCGAGCGATGCAGGACACCCATCCCTGCTAGCAGTATGCAGAACACCATACGCTGCTTAGCATAGCAACAGCATCATCGTTCATGCTATCATTTGTTCTAAGACACGTTTTATCCGTTCATAGCTTTAGCCTATTGCAGTCAACATCCTGAGGCTGAGCAGCGTCAAGACACACCATTTCCTTGCTAGGCATGACACAGAGCACCATCCACTGCTACGATGTAAGACTCTCACTCCCTGCAGCAGCAGACGACATGCCCCTGCTACATGCAGACCCCCATCCCTTGCGTACATGCAAGAACACCATCCCGCTGCCTAACTGAGCAGACAACCTATCCCTGCCAGCCATGACTGAACACCAATACCGCTAGGCAATGCAGACACCTAATCCCTAGCAGCATGCAGAATCAGCCAGAGTGTGCGAGATACTCGCATGAAACGATAGACCGCCAATGCTACAGATAACGCTGCCGTTGTGCCCAAGGCTAAGGCAGTAGCTAGGGACACCCCATCCCCGCTAAGCACATGCAGACAGCGCAATCCCTCTAGGACATGTCAAACACCAATCTAACCTAGCTACGCTAAATGAACAGACACCAATTCTCCCCCGCCTAGAGCATATGACCAGTATCACCAATACCTCGAGCATGCGCAGCACAGATCTCGCCCTGCGAGCAGTGCACGACACCGATCCCCTGCTACGCATGCAGACACGCATCCCCTGCAACATCAGAAACAGCATCCCTGCTAGCGATGTCAAGCAACACACCAGCCCTGCTAGCATGCCAGACAGCATATCCCTGCTAGCAGTGCGACAGCGAGTACCCCTAGCAGCAACTCAGACAAGCACGGCGAAGCCATCCCTGCCTAGCACTGCAACAGCGATACCCTGGCAGCATCATAGACACCAATTTCCCTGGCAAAGCATTCAGGACAGCATCCCTGAGCTCAGCACGACAACAAGACATCACCGTGCATAGCATTCAGACCCCACATCCCTGCGCTACGCATGGCGACGACACATCCCTGCTAGCATGCAAGGACACAATCCAATCCCTCTAGCATGACAGCACCAATCCCTCAGCATGGCAGACCACCATCCCTGCTAAGCATCAGACAGCAATCCCTGCAGCCAATGCTAAGACACCATCTCTGCCAAGCCATGCAGACACATCCGCCGCTAGCATGCAGACAGCAATCTCCGATGCTAGCTGAGTAGCAAGACACCATCCCTGCATAACTTTGAGTAGACATCGCCATACATCTCAATCCCTGCGGAGCAATTTTGGGGCTTAAGGACAGAGTAATTATCACGCATGCTAGCAAATAGACGTGCAGACATTTAGATCGATAATAATCCTTTCTGTTGGGTAACCATCACATCGGACTTTAGCTATGTCCAGCACGTCAGTGTCAGATTCCCCTGCTAGGCATGCAGACAGCATTAGTCCTGACAGCTACATGCAGGACAGCGATCCTGCTAGGGCATGCAGACACGCATCCCTCTACATGCAAGACACCAATCCCATAGGCTAAGCATGCAGACACCATCCCGTTCTTGCGTTAGTCATCGAGTAATCAAAACAGTTCTAGACCCGATTCCCTTGCTAGCATAAGCAGATCAGACTATCCCTCATAGCAACTCAGACCACCTATCCTGCTAGCATCAGACACCAGTCCCTGCTAGCATGCCAGAACACCAACCCTGCTACATGCAGACGACCATCCCTGCTAGCATGAGACACCAATCCTGCTAGCAGCAGAACACGCATTACCTGCTAGCATGCCAGACACCATCCCTTGGCTTAAGCACATAGCAATCACCCATCCTCCTGCTAGCAATTCGTAGCATCGAAGAGCATCCCTCTAGCATGCAGACAGCATCCGCGTCCTCGGCTGCTAGCATGCAGCATCAGCATCCCGCAGTCATCAACACCCATCCCTGCCTAGCATGCAGACACCGCGGTCGTTATTGATTAAACACTAATCCGCCTGCTACAGTGCAGACACCACTCCATTTGCTAGTCTTGCTACTTTTTCACTATGGTAAGGCATTCACGATGTAAATCAACTATAACCAATCTTCGTTACGTAGTTCACGCGGAGCACGTACACCACCAGTATTACCCAAACCTGCAGCAATCTGGAGCAAGTACATCATCCCCTGCTATGCCATGCAGACAGGGAACAAGCTTTGTATTCATCTACAGCTAAGCATGGCAGACACCATCCACTGCTACATGGCAGACCAGCCACACCATCGCCGTGCTACATGCAGACACGCATAACCTGCTAGCACTGCAAGACACCATCCCTGCTAGCGATAAGACACCATGCCCTGCTAGCATGCCAGACACGATCCTTGCTAGCATGCAGCATGGGGACACAATGAGCGTCCATATCTGGGCATCCTTGCTCACTCAGCAGAGCAGCAATCCGTGTAGCAAGGTACGCAGCGGGTGCTTTACCTAAACCACTCGCATTCAACCAACCGTCACCAGCATTTGCCCGATCGCGGCTCACCCAGGGATATCCTATAGCGTTGATGGACCACAACAGGAAATCTATCAGCTACACGACCAAACATAAAATTCAACGCTGAAGCCGCCCACGATTAGATGAATTTCGTGATCGACGTTATGCGAGTCTCACCGAGAAAGGCAAACGTTTATTTTATCAAATCCCGTCATGGAAAAAGGCAACCCAAGCCGCCATTCACGTATAACGTAGCAGTGACTTGCGGCTTCCAGATGGAAACCCCATCTTCCCATATATATGATCAATTTTACTGATAATTGGGCAACAGAAAGCTCTCGCGTTCACATGGATATAAGCGGAGAGTGCGAACCCAAGAGTAGATAATAACAAAAATAAATTAGTTCTTCACGAAACGAATTTAGGATAGTTGGCTCTATTATCATTTTCAAAACCTATTAACCGCATATGTTGGCTTCATCCACGAGTGGGTTTTGAACTTTATTCTTTCTTACCCATTGGGGGAGAACTTTATAACCCCATACGCAAACAAGCTCGTTTGTTGTGTTATGATTCATAAACAAACTTACTAAGAATCGTGTTTCCCATGGGGTAATTTACCATAGATAGAACCATTCTTAATTACTTTCGGCAGTTTCCTTTAAATCGGGCACATTCAAGGTTTGTGACAACCCATGATCATTCACTGTTCACCTGACCATAAAAACGATGACATAGATCTACACGTTAAGTTCAGCATGGCAAAGAAAGTGAAAACACGTTGCTCTAAAAGAAACGAGTCGGTTATATAAATATTTATCAAGAATTGAAGTCCTGTCCTTACGCTAGTCTATATATAAATAAATTTGGTGTGTGTGTGTGTGTGAGTGGGTGTTGTGTGCGTGGTGATGGCGGTCGTTGTGTGCACTGGTGTTGTGTTCGTGTGTGCTGTGTGTGTGTGTGCGTAGTGTGTGTGCCGTGCATGTCTGCGTGCGTGTGTGCGTGCGATGCCTGAGCGTGCCGGCGTGTGTATGGGTGTATGTATGTGTCGTTGTATGTGTGTATGTGTGTGTGTTTGTGGTGAGTGCGTGCGTGCGGGCAGTGCGATGCGTGAGATGTGTGTGTGGTGTGTGTGTGCCGTGCGTGACGTGTGGTGTGTGGCTGCGCTGTAGTGTTCGATGCGTGCGCTACACACTGCGTGTCGGCAGCGTGAGTGTGTGTAGTGCCGAATGTTAAAAAGTTAATACAATACGACACGGATAATTAATTCGCGATTTTTAGCTTATTATATACATAAGCATTAGGGTCAGACTATGAACTGTACGCGCTCATTATTACGCTAACAAGTAACCAATCGATATATGATGAGTCAGCACAGCGATGCAGAATGATGCCAAAGTGCGCACACACACACACCGCGCGCCGCACGCACGCAACGCACGCACGCAACGCACGCCACCACGCACAGCACTGCTATCACACAACTCCACACACTACAAAAACGCTTAAGTCAAATCAATACCCACACACACGACAACGACACAACACAAACACATCCACCACCAGCATCTAACATACATCACTCAAATTCAACAGCCGAATGTTATTAATTTAAATTTAGCTCATTGCACACAACACACAATCTGTTACCAGCACATTATAATATATATTACAACGCGGCGCTGCCAAGCTACACACATTTTCAAGCTTAAAGCAGTTTTAACTTACACAGTGAAAGTCTTGTCGAGTTCACCCACGGAGCGCAGCGATTGCTGTTCACAAGGACCCAGACGGGGGCATTAGTAATTATGCCACTAGCTATACATCCTACACACAACGTAAACGAACAATTAATAAGCCACAAGCGCGGAACTTCGCGAGAACCTGAGTCACCTACGTGACTCGTTTCCTATATATAAAGCAGTTTTAATATTTTGAGCAAACCATCCGACGGTACCATGTTTATAAAACAAAAGTATAATCTGGACGAACTCCCGATATAGGATACATTCTTGAATTAATATAGGTCGTGTAATTTTTATAGTGAAAATGAACACAATAAGTATTATATATAGAGGTTAACATAAATAAGATGATGATAAACCTAAATGAATTCACAGTTGAAGCTGTAAGGTCGTGCGTGCGTATATCTGTTATCCACTTGTAAGTAACTGCATCATTATAGTTGTATGGGGCCAAGTAATAAAACAGGTATATGTGTGTGTATAACTTGTATATATATACTTGTAAGTAGTGTTTAGGTGGTTCACAATCACTGGCTATATGTGTACGTGCATATATTTACAATGAAATATCTTTTAAGTATTAAGAGATGGATATATGCCATGTTAACATAATGATCATAATGATACATTATTGTATTACAAAGAGGTGAGCACCGTCTAACCACAAGCCGCCTCTGTTGAGACTGTAACCAACTAGAAGGACATTTAGACCACGGTCGAGATCAACATATGCAAGCAACTGAGGTTTTGTTATAGCATCTTTTTACGTCCCAGTATAAGGGATCGCATCACTAGGACCTACCGACTAGGTGGGTAAAATATGCCAGTGTACATGTATTCGTTCACATTTGCCAGGTGTCACTGTATATATGTCATTTTTTAAAGTTTTGTTATTCTTTCAGAGGCCAACGGTGTGCGAATACCCCATGAACATAGACGATAACGCTGTTGTGAGAGATAACCAGATCATAGCCACAACAGAGGAAGCCCTGAATCCAGCATATGATGGAAGATTGAACTCGCTTTCGGGATGGGTTCCAAGGTAATAGAGACTTAATCGATATATCCTTTCTGTTGGTAACATGACTTTTGTCGTGTTATCTGTACGCGTGTATGTTTTAACGTTCTAATAACTTGCTAATCTTGTTGAACCGTGTCGGTCGTTATTGATAAGATACGCATTTGCTTTTTTATTGTAGGATTCAAGATGTGAATCAATATATTGAGGTTCGCCTTCACGAACCAACGGAGATCTCAGGAGTTGTAACACAGGGACACAATGAGCGTCCTTACTGGGTCACCAACTACAGGGTATCCTACAGCGTTGATGGTCGAGCACCATTCACATACTACAGTGACTCTCCAGATGGAAACCCTACAGTAAGTTTTCGGAAGATCGAAAATAAATTAGTTCTTCAGAAACGAATTCATAGGATAGTTAGTTATTTTCAAATTAACCATATCTCGCTTATAGATTTGATTTTTCACAAGTGGTTTTACTAATTAATCAAAGAGTTTTCTTTCCATGTACCCGGCCACCTGCACGTTTTCACCTTAGTCAATCAATACCTCCATTAGCTCTTCAAAATTCCCGTTATTGATTCAAATTTACTAATTGCAACAATTATGTTATCCAACAGGTATTCACAGCTAACACGGACCAGGATACACCAGTTACTAACTTGTTCACCAGGGACATTCCCATTCGTGTTCTTCGTATCCACCCTGTCACGTGGAATAATGGCATCGGCATGAGGTTTGAACTGCTTGGCTGTTATCCACTTGGTAAGTAACTGCATCATTATATGTATGGGGCCAATAATAAAAAGCTATATTGTGTTATAACTTGTATAACTATATAACTTTATATAGTGTTTAGGTGGTTCACAATCACTGCTATATGTGTACGTGCATATATTACAATGAAATACTTTTAAGTTAAAGAGGATAATGCCATGTTAACATAATGATCATAATGATACATTATTGTATTACAAAGAGGTGAGCACCGTCTACACCACAAGCCGCCCTGTTGAGACTGTAACCACTAGAAGGACATTTAGACCACGGACAACTACTGCAACAACTGAGGTTTGTTTACATCTCTTATATTCCTTACAGTAGATTGTTCACTCTACGTGTAGACGGTAAAAGATCCAAACTATTGTGTTTGTTCACGTTTGTCCAGGGGGCACTGGTTTAAAAGTTGTGTTATTCTTCCAGAGGCCAACGGTGTGCGAACAGCCTATGAACATAGATGATAATGCTGTTGTGAAAGACAACCAGATCATAGCCACAACAGAGGAAGCCCTGAATCCAGCATACGATGGAAGATTGAACTCGTTTTCGGGATGGGTGCCAAGGTAATAGCGACGCAATTAATT
>NW_014577300.1:294767-311832 GCF_000485595.1 Priapulus caudatus | reverse complement strand
AGTTACTAACTTGTTCACCCGGGACATTCCCATCCGTGTTGTTCGTATCCATCCTGTCACATGGAATGATGGTATCGGCATGAGGTTTGAACTACTTGGCTGTTATCCTCTTGGTGAGTACATTCGTCATTACATGTATGGGACCAATAATAAAACGCTCTATTGTGTTATAACTTGTAGTGTTTAGGTGGTTCACAAACGCTGCTATATGTGTACGTGCATATATTACAATAAAATACTTTTAAGTTGCATAGGATAATGCCCCGATAATGCCATGTTAACATAATGATCATAATGATACATTATTGTATTACAAAGAGGTGAGCACCGTCTACACCACAAGCCGCCCTGTTGAGACTGTAACCACTAGAAGGACATTTAGACCACGGACAACTACTGCAACAACTGAGGTTTGTTTACATCCTTCACATCTCTATAGGAGATCCATCACTCTACGAGTAGACGGTAAAATATCCAGTCTAATATATTCGTTCACATTTGCCCAAGTGTCACTGTATATATGTCAGATATTAAAGGTGTTGTTATTTTTTCAGAGGCCATTAGTGTGCGAACAGCCTATGAACATAGATGATAATGCTGTTGTGAAAGACAACCAGATCATAGCCACAACAGAGGAAGCCCTGAACCCAGCATATGAAGGAAGATTGAACTCGCTTTCTGGTTGGGTGCCAAGGTAATAAACTTTGTTTATGACCGATGTCTAATCATTTTCTTAGATGCTCATACGTTGTAACACTTCTGATTTTGTTGCTGTGATTCTTAATATTACTATAATATTAAAAGCATTTTCTTTTTGAAATTGGAGGAAACAAGATTTGAAACAGTACATTGAGGTTCGCCTTCGCGAACCAACGGAGATCTCAGGAGTTGTAACACAGGGACACAATGAGCTTCCCTACTGGGTCACCAACTACAGGGTATCCTATAGCGTTGATGGACGAGAACCATTCACATACTACAGTGACTCTCCCGACCAAAACCCAAAAGTAAGTCATCTAGAGTAACACGCTCTTAATTCTACGTTAATTCAGCATATTAAATTTAATTTAAAACAATGCGATGCACCATGCACTTCATCACATCTACAAGCATGGAATTTATACAAATCCTGCAGCCATTCATCAAACCCTATTGCCGATGCAGTTCCACACAGTGCACTTTGCTCTTCAGGTGTTCACAGCTAACACGGACCAGCACACGCCTGTTACCAACATGTTCACTAGAGACATTCCCATCCGTGTCCTTCGTATCCACCCTGTAGACTGGTTCAATGAGATCAGCTTGAGGTTCGAATTACTCGGTTGTCAACCTCTTGGTAAGTACCACCAACGGCAATGCAGGTATTATCATTACTAAACGCGCTATCGTTTTAAACAAATTTTTCACACTATACTGTAGACGTACAAGTGAAACGTTTTAACATTCCTTTGCTCCATTGTCATATTGAATTTCTAATGAATATTGAACAGTGTAATTTTTTTATGTAGCGTAATTTAAACCTATTCTAACTGAAAATATGCAAGCAACCTAGGGTCATGTATCCCTTTAACCTAATAATACAGTATTTTATTGCTCTACAAAGTGGCAAGTACTATATTCACCACACGCACTCCAACCAGCACTGTCACCACCAGAAGAACGGCGAGACCACGGACCACGACTGCAGCTGGTGAGATTACATCAATTGTTTTCTTGCAAACAATGAAAAAATAGTCTATCTAGCCAATTATACCATATATGATTGTATAATAATATAATAATTATATTAATTACATATAATTTAATAATTAATATAATAAATATAAATATATATAATTATATAATTATATATTAATTATATAATAGTGTAGGCCTACAATACGCATTTAAGCTACCTGCTATTTCTGTTTGCTGTGTCTCTTGTGCTTTTACAGATACTTTTTACTCATTACATGCAGTGTAGATTTTACACTTTGTGGAAATCCATTTACAATAATATGAAGTATCGGCATATTATAAATACATGTTTGTATGTGAACCTTCACTGATGAAATCCATTGAACCGCCGCGTAACGTGCCTTTCGTTCCGTAATTTTTCGCTATTAAAAACTGAAAACAGTTATCACCGGCACAAGATTCGTCGTGCAAATTAAATGTCGTTAAATGTCCACGCGCAATTAATGTTCATATGATTTGATTGTTCTTCAATCTGCCCTTCGTCTATTTCAGTCGAGCTTGTGTAATATGCTCTTTAATTAAAGGACTAATCGGTGTATTTTCTAGTGTGTCCGCCTGGCCTTGTCTACGATGAATGCCCATACAGGTGCAATCAACGTTGTCACTACTTCTACCAAACGAGCGAGGAGTGCAGGCAATACGGAAGCACGGAGTACGTCGTGTCGGCATTCATTTGATTTAGTATAATGCTCGAACTTTATCTGCGCAAGTAGTTTCACTGATACTTTCTTGCTGTTTGATCACGTTGTCTTTTATTGTGTGCCCGGCATACACTCATGAAGCCTGTCGAATCCCACAGATGCGTACCAGGTTGTGTGCCAGACTGTCAGCCCCCTAACGTGTGGCGAGATGAGCAAACGTGTGTAGCAAGTAAAGAGTGCACTTGCAGAATGTTGGACGGATCGGTGGCAGCGGTACGTATATATAACACATACCGTCTGTGTCATTGAGAAGAATGACTTTAGAGCAGCCTAGTCATACCGTGATTTGTGACGATTGTCTGACTACATTATATTCATCAAACTGAAATTTTATTGAATTATTTTCCATAAACGGATACTTTATCAATAAATTACCGAATTTGCAAACACATTGCCTCGGTAGCGATATGGCGACACTATTTTAGTTATTGAAATAAACATTACGGATTGTGGGTGTCTTTCAGCCTGGCAAGGTTTGGTTTGACGGCGTCTGCGAAGAGTGTCGTTGCTGGAATAACACATTAGAATGTTACACGCGCAAACAATGCCACAACGTTACAGTAGAACGTAAGCACATTTATACCAATAATTGCCACACGCTCGATCGAAACACCAAGTGGCTATGAATTTAAATAATAATTTATCATCAGTCACTACCGATTTTGCCAAACCGCGTTGTTTATTGCTGCAATGTAATGCACCTATTGATATGCTAGTTGTCTGCAAGCAAATATTGTTCAAATGGTATTTGTCCCACCATGCGAACAGCGTACTATGTACCTTCCAGTGCGCGCGTGTGTGTGTGTGTGTGTGTGTGTGTGTGTGTGTGTGTGTGTGTGCGACGTGCGCATGTGCTTGTGCGTATGCGTCCACACCAGTCATGTCGTAAACCATAAGTGACACACAGTGGAATTTGTTTACAGCGCAGATCAAGTGCAATGATACACTGATAACTCTGGACACAAAGACGACATCTACGTCTAGTCAAGAAGAGATCGGTTTCACCCATTCAGATAACGGAGAGGGTGTGCAATGGATTGCAGAAATCGATGACACCAGGCAGTACGTAATTAATGTATAGAAGGATAAAAGTGTAATAGTGTCATCAAGCGTATTTGTCCTTTTAATCAACAGCTGATTGATTCAAACACGATAGTGAATCTAAATCAGAAGCAAGGTTTTTTCTTTAAATTAATACACGCATATTGAACCGTGAATCGAGCTAAATTGAACCATCTAACAAGTATAGTGAGATCACAAACAATATGAGAACAATATGACATCTACCTCATTCACGTGGTACTGCTGTTCGTACCTCATAATTATTTGTACACTCGTTCACCTAGATATTTCATGTATATTCCGCAGATACTTGATTATTGAGCTAGAGGCAGAAGACAGCATACGCTCTCTTATCACTCAGGGACGTCCGTACGAATCCATTGCCTTCTCTGGAGGTCAAGTCACCTCCTTCTATCTCATGCATAGTACTGACGGGTCTAATTGGGAAGAATACATGGAGAATGGCAGACCAAAGGTAAACTTTTATCCAATTATTGCGGGCGTTCGCCTATTCTAGTGACGGCAATCGAATAAGGAATAACTACTGTATTCATGGTTATGAAGGTTCACGGGAACAGGAGAGATTTTCCATCGACATTCAGTGCAAACGAATATTTTTACCAGAATATATGAATCGATTGCAATCGTTCCAACTTCATTGTTGAAATTGAATTTTCCTGGTACCGAACCACTGATTATTGCTGAGTTTTCGACATCGTATTATTGCACTTTTATCTCTACATATAAAAGTATGTTGATCGTTGAGTGGCTTTGTTTCATGATCCTATGATACGAGATTCTATAAAGTCTCTGTCCTTAGTTTTACTTGGCTCAGACGTGCTTGCTACAGAGTGGATATGTGTTTTATGCGCAGCTGTTTGAAGCCGATACGAAACATCCAGATATTCCGGTAACACACACGCTAATGTCTAGCCGTGGAGAATTTCTCATTGCCAAGTACCTCATGATTAGACCAGCAACTTGGAATAATCACATAGCCATCAGAGCCTACGTTATCGGCTGTTATGAAGGTGTGCTTCATTACTTTGGGCCTACTAAGCATGTGGCAGAATATGTGCAAATATTATAATGTACTAACAGAACGAAACCCAATCTCTCGGATTGAGTGCCAATGCACGCGCAACCTACTCTTCTCTCTGGCTGCATCAACAATAAGCTGATATATTATAAGCGCGCAATCGATCTCCTTTAATATCGAGCTGAGTTATTGAATTTTACTGTCGCTCTAATAAAACTCGGAATTGAGGATGACTTAATTACGCCCGATGCCATTTTTACTAATTTGAGTGCTGTTCCAGTCTTGCTACTTCACAGTAGTACGCATAGCTAGACGTCGCATATTGACAAAATCAGTGAAAAAAACTGAAAACATCTGGTCTTGGGTTTTAAACTGTACGTGCATTATGTCAAATCTTGATCGAGTTCTGAGTTGTGATTTTTTACGATAATTTCAGCTATTGCTACAACAGTCACGACACCAGTGACAGAGTCTACGCCGCAACAGGTTCCAACTAAATGTACGTGAGAGATATATTTACGAGCCTCGTTTTCAGTAATGTCACCGATTATTCGTTTTTGTCTGCTCTGAAACACGGATCTGCTCTCAAAAACTCAAAAACAAATTTATATGAAAAAGACACATGTGCGTCTGTGTGTGTGTGTGCGTGCGTGCGTGTGTGCGTGCGTGTGTGCGTGCGTGCGTGCGTGCGTGCGTGCGTGCGTGCCTTCCTGCCTGCGTGCGTGCGTGCGTGCGCGCGCGTGTGTGTGTTAAATGTTGTTACAATTGTTCTGTAAATACAGAATATTATTAGTATACATAACAACTTTCCTCAACCATGCAACCAACACTCACATACATCCCAATACTATACTAAATCGTATAGTATCTGTTATAATCGCCAGCTGCAGAAACTTACATCGGACGCTTGCTTTAGTTTACACCGATAGGTATAAAGTATAATTACGCAATCGATCTTCTTTAATATTGAGCTGAGTTATTGAATTCTACTTTCGCGCTAATAAAACTCGGAATGGATGATGAAATACGCTAAGGTATAATTGATTAATCTAGCTTCAGTTATGCTCGATCGTAATGTCGGCACACTGTCTCTATGCACGCAGCTGGCTGCGAGTTTGAGACGCCCTATGTGAATCTCCAGCATCCGTCGGCAGCGACGACTGGTGACTATGAGCTGGTCTTTGACGTCGCTAGCGCCGCAGGTTTCTGCGAGTTTCCGATCGGCATTCTGTGTCGCGACAGCGTTACCAAGCTGTTTTACGACGAGACCGGGGAGGTAAGAACACGCGACGTACTACTAAAGCTGGGTTCACACTATCAACTTTCTGTTGAAAAGTTGACGAGTTGATCAACTTTTTAAACTAATCGACCGAAAGTCGGCAGTGTAAACGTAAAGGTTGAGCGCTCAACAAGTTGATATTAACTATAGTTGAGAGATTAGAGCACGCGACGTACAACTGAGACGTATACTGAGAAACCAGTACACCTCAGGTGTAATTGTATGTAACCACACAGATTGCATAACATAATCCCTTTATATATGTTTTTTCTGGTCTAATTTAGCAGAGATTAATTCTCGTCTAATATGAAAAACACACCATAAACACCATCTTTGCTCCTTCCACAGTCAGATATAGTTTACAAGAAAATCGTTCGTAATCGGGATTGTTATGTGTATTTACTTACAGGTGGTAACCTGTGACTTGGAAATAGGTTTAGTGTGTAACGACAATGACCAGATTCCAGGCAAATATTGTTCTGACTACGAGGTTTCAATTCGCTGCCCCATTTGTGGTAAGTGTAATATGCTCTTGTATGAATACTTCGCACACATGATATTACAGATTTCACTCCAAATCACAGCTATTACACCCATATACACCCCTATTACACTCCTATTACACCCATATTATTTTCTCTGTGGTTGTCGAAATTAAACTAATTCATAATCTAGCAGGTTGAATGTTTACTGGCTTCGAATTAATGAGGACATCAACATCGACGTTCTTTATTAATTGATAGTCACTTACATGGCAATTCGTACGCATTGTCTTCGCAGAGAGTTGATTTTTTACGATGTTTTACCGATGTTGTGGCGGTTACACAAACAACACCGATCAACGGCAACCTCAACCTCAACAATGACAATGACGACGGCAACAATAGCGCAGATGCTTGTTTTTTTGTAATGAACCTACCTATTGAAGATGTAAGACGAAGAATTTGAACTTAGCAGATATTAAAGAGAGGTTATAACGAGCATGAAAACATTATTCAACACAGGACCGCAGCTGTGTCCATTCGTGACTGATGATTCAAGCTGTCCCCGTAACTGTCCACCGGGTTATGTTTGCGATGGTCGCTCCTGCATTGATCCGATTGACTGCGCCTGTGTCGTGGAAGGAAAGCGCTTTAAGGTATTATGCTAGTCCACCTTTATAGATGACAGAGAAAATATAATTCAGGTTCATCTCACCATATTGCGTTCTTTTAGGAAGTTGACAAGCGTGCGATAGGCTCTGGTATATGGACAGGTTTTAAAAAGTGAAGCAGTGCCTTGCTTGAAAGTTGGATCTACGTGTATCTAACGTATTTACACGTCATGTGTATATATAGAAAGAGAGAGGGGGAGGGAGAGATTTAGCTACATTTTGCTATAGGTTATGATTGCATAGAGATATATTACTTGAGTTTGAAATAATACTAGAAATAATATGGTCACTAGCAAACAAACTAGAGTTCCGATAAATATATTATTAAATAATAAATTAATAATATAATATATTAAATATATAATAATATAATATAATAATAATAAACTTAAATTATAGTAAACCTCATAATAAGATATATAATAAATATTTATAATAAACTTTAATATAGACTAGAGTTGCCAAAGCCTCTGACCCAAGACATTGTCATCGGTTAACGTCTTATTTTTGCTTGCAGGCGGGAGACATTATAGTAAATACTAACTGTGAAAGCTGCTCCTGCTTTAGAGGAAGAGCCAGCTGCGTGCCGACGGAATGTCCCGTCTGTGTGCGAGTGAGTAGAAACGCAGAATAAAATCTGTTCCTCGAGTTACAAACTAATTTCTGTCATAAGGCATCGAGATTTAAGTAATAAAGTAATGATTCTAACTTTTCCACACAATTCTTTGTCCTGATCTGCTCTTGGAACACCATTCCACATTTCATTTCCACATTATACGTTTTACTCCTGTCGATAATAACCACCACCTATTACACTTTCCCATCTCCAACATTTACTGTCATGGATTCATGAATTCCCTCTTCTCATGGACCTGTCTAGTGTCCCCTCTGCCAAAAGTTTCCTCATTTACTGGTTCATCGTGTGTTTCTGTATTCGATTCCTCTTAAGCTAAGTTCGTCTTTGTCTATATAGGACCAGGTGGAATACTTCAGCGAAGATTGCGAGTGCAGCTGTGTCTGTCCTCCAAACTTAATTGAGTGTCCTGCAAATGGCAAGTGCATCAGACCAGAATATTGGTGTGATGGTACTCAGGACTGCGATCAAAACGAGGATGAGATCGACTGTCCCGGTTAGTATCTTGAGAAGATGAAGTATGAGTAAATTCTGACCTTCGTGAAATGTTAGGTATTATTACATAGTGACGTAATTCTATAGCCTACTTTACGATGGAGGGATTTCGTAACAAATTAGACCATGGTGTTAGAAATGTAAAAATTAAAAAGAAATTAAAGATAAATTTGACTATTGATATCCCATTTACCAAATGTTGACTTGCGCGTTTGAAGCAGTCATTCCCACCTAAAGCGATTCCTACTTACCCTTAGCTATGAGATCATATACCTTTGAGTTAATGTAAAGATATGTTGTAAGCTTATTTTTATTTCCCTTTCGCGCAGTGGAATCCACGACTTCTCCTTCACCGCCCACGACTAGCGCACCAACTACCACCGTTGGACCGCAGCCCTTACCACCGACCTGCACAGTCATCCGCAACAACTTCAAGACATTTGATGGGGTGAACTACTCGTATGAGATCTGTGATCATATTCTGATGGAGCAGCTCGACAATACGGCCTTTTCTGTCTCAGGTACTAGCGAGTCATGTCTCCTTATTGCCAATATGTAGTCGCGGGTATCTTCGTACCGTATCCTCTCACATGACAACAGCAGAATGTTAAGCTCGACATGATCATAGAGGTTACTTTGATAATAGCAGACACCTCCTCAGAATAAGCAAGGCTGTTGAGATAACAACATCAGCCGTCCAACATTAGACTGCTGCTTTTTAGCAGCAGCAAGGCAGTATGGCTTCGCACAAGGGATGATGAATATTGACAATTCCGTCCTTATTTTGATTCATACAAACGCAAGATTATTCGTATCATTAAAATAACTGTGGATAAATTTTATGCTCTACGAAGAAATTATAGTTGAGTACGTGCTTCCGCGCAATTAGTTACGTAATTAGTTTGTGCGCAATTAGTTACGTAATTAGTTTGTGCGCAATTAGTTACGTAATTAGTTTGTGCGCAATTAGTTACGTAATTAGTTTGTGCGCAATTAGTGAAGTAAATAATATACTTAGTTATATATTTATAAGACGTTTAGACGTATATCATAACAATATTTATACCCATTAGTACTAAGAATATTATTAGTATTATAGTTCATGTCTGGACTAATTTGACAAATCGTACACCATCAGTGCGCCTGCTCTGCCCGCAAGACAGCAACTCGCGCAGCGACTGTGTTAGTCAGCTGACGGTGGAGATCGACAGCACTGTCATACTGGTGCGACCGGACCTCAGCGTGCTCGTTAATGAACTCTACTACACGCCCGACGAGCTGCAGCTACTCAGAATCCCTCACGTCGTGATCAAACACGTCGGCAATCAGATCATCGTGCGCTCGCTGACGTACGGCTTCTCAGTACAGTGGGATGCGTCGATGGAGGCCACAATAAAGGTCAGCGACTCTCTCTATATACGCCACGTGTCAATGACTATGTTTTGTCGGCCTTGTTGGGAAGTGTCGGGAGATAGGTGGCGTGCACTCCGTAATGAAACGTGAGCGAGATTTCCTCGCGAAGTTTGACGTTGTGGCTTTGAATGTTTATTTGAATGGCTTGCGAATCTATAAAAACTAAATTAAGCCCCACAGATATCTTTCTCTGCCTTTCTCTCTCCCTTATCTCTCTCATGCACACACACGCACGTACACACACATATATACACACACACACACGCACGCACGCACGCACGCACGCACGCGCGCGCGCACGTACACACACATATATATATATACACACACCTCTCTCTCGCTCTCTCTCTCTCGCTCGCGCTCTCTCTCTCTCTCTCTCTCTCTCTCTTTCTTAATTTTCTCTCTTCTCTCTTTTTGAATACACATAGCTCTTTTGATGTCCATTAGTCATGGCTGTTTACCAAGCGTTGTATTATTTTTTCTATGCACAGATCTTGGACAAGAGACAATTGATAGGCAAGGTTGCAGGGCTCTGCGGTTTTTACAATGACGAGAAGCGAGATGACTTCATGAAACCAGACGGCACACGATCGTTGTCAGTCAAACAATTCGGCGACAGTTGGGGAAGCCAGATCGGTTGCATCCCGCAGCCTAAGTGTACCGATGTAATCAATGCTATCACCAGGAGTACTTGCGATGCGCTCAGGTAGGAAATGAATAGGATACGTAAACAAACATGTTCACTCACCCACCCTCCATGTCATCGAGTGTACGATATTACGTTGCGACATTTACCGGTATTCACAAAGCGAACTCGTACGCGCTCTTGTGGCTTAGGATTTATATGCGCTGAGATTGGGAAGGTCTTTCTAAAAAGGTCCTGTCTAGGCAGCATGTTTTTTTTCGGTGGAAATCATGTTCCGTCTTCTCGCTGTGTCGTATAGGGGCGCGCCGTTCTCAGACTGTCACAACTACGTGTCTCCGGAGGTGTTCATCCGCGTGTGTGAGGAGGAGATGTGCGATTGTCTCGCCACGCTGAACAATGTCAGCAAGATCGTGGCGGAGCAATGCAAGTGCATTGCCTTTGAAAAGTACGCGCGCGCATGCGCCATCGAAGCCGCTTTGGACATCGAGTGGAGAACGCTGCACATGTGTGGTAATTATGCAATGATTAGATGCACTTGGCTAGCGTCGGCAATTGTTTTGATTATGAATTTTGTCACTGCTGTTTGTTTCCATTTTTAATTTGTTTACGTTACATTTATTTAGCACTTGTTTGAACTAAAGTTAGTAAAGTTGAGTGTTCAGTGCAGTAATTGTTTAGGAATACGGCAGTTATAAGCAGTTATATGAGAATTGGTTATGAAAAACCAGTAGATTAGAAACTATTTTTAAATTGTGGTATATCTTCTTTGAGTCTAACTGGAGATGTAAATCACCATTTCGCAGAACCTACTGAGTGCCCAACAAACGAGGTGTGGTCGGATTGTGGCCCAGGCTGCGAACGCACGTGCGATAACTGGAATGAAGAAAACATAGTGTGCGATCTGAGCTGTGTACCTGGTTGCTATTGCAAACCCGGACTTGTCCGAAAGGGGAGCACCTGCGTCCCACGAGACACGTGTCTTGACTGTACGTTGAGAATTAGTCCGTAATTAATATAGCACTCAGAGCCGATATTCTATGAATACTCAAGGTGATATGAAAGGAACTATGTCGCAATATCAAATAAGGGTTTGATATTGACTCTCACTTCATATATGACTCTTCAACGTAAGGCACCCATAAATGTGAAATAATCTACAACAAGGAATGTATGAATATTTAATATAACACCTTGCAAACTTTCTGGAGTACTAAATTGATATCTTCCTCTTATATACGGATATACTTGGAGCTGACATTTTCGCGGTTGTTACTTTCATAATATCCACTATTCACAATTTCCTTTTCGCAAACATCGTGTTTTACCTGTATGAATACAGCCATGTAATGCTAGTGAGCAGTGCGCTGATTATTGCCTCTGTTTCAGGCATCTGTATTGCATACGGAGATCCTCACTACTACTCGTTTGACAACACATACTTCTTCTTCAACGGCAACTGCACGTACGTCCTTGCGCGTGACACGGAGAATCTCGACTTTGAAGTGTTGGCGGTGAATGAGCAGTGCGAGGAGCAGCCAGAAACCACCTGCACTGTCGGCACCATTGTCAACTATCAAGGTCACACCGCCGAGATATACAGAGGTCCTCTGGTGAGCATCTGGTGAACGTTGTCAGAAGCATCATAATCAGTCAGCACTATCACATCACGAAAATGTCATGACTTTTTCATAACATCTTGCCTCCAAAGTTGTGACATTTTAGACTAGATACCATAAATACTCGTGATTTTTCTGACAACGGGTCCTGGTTGAGTTCCGTGACTGACAGCTATTCAAGGACTGGCAAGTCAGGGTCAGGGCTCAGGTCAAGGGCTTAGCAATGAAACAGGCTTATAATTAACACAATATATAGACAATAAAAAAGTGAGTGGGGTATAAATCCACGTAACGAATCGGAAACATTCGCGTCTGAAAAAAATACGAATGCTGTGAGATCAATAGTTTCATTTCTTTAAAATTAGCATATTAGAAATTAGAATTAAGAATTGCTATACGCTTTTATGATATCGAAATGTTGCTTGACGTTCAATACCTTTTGATATCGGTCTACTTAACAATTAACTTATTTGTCTGCAGGTATTATTCGACGGGGTGCAGCTGCTAGAGAGTAACCTTCCCCACACAGCGTATGGCATAACAGTGAAACATGTTGGCATCCACTACATTATCGAAATTCCTGATATCGAACTGGACGTTCGATACACTGAGGAGAACTTCGGCGTGCAAGTGAAAGTGCCATCTACTATCTATTTCAACAAGACGGAGGGATTGTGTGGTGAGTCAATGACAACTCCAGTACTCCCATCTAAGCCAATCAACAGGTGCGTGCGTGCGTGCGTGCGTGCGTGCGTGCGTACGTGCGTGCGTGCGTGCGTGTATGTGTGTGTGCGTGTGCGTGTGCGCGCGCGTGTGTGTCAGCGTGCGCGCGCGTGTGCGTGTCTCTAGTACAATGAAATGGATGGTAGTATAAAATCCTGTGTCATCAATACAATAATTTAAAAAATAACTTATTTATTCAACACATTGTATGTATGTGTGTATGTGTGCATGTGTGTGTGCGTGCGTGCGTGCGTGCGTGCGTGCGTGCGTGCGTGCGTGCGTGCGTGGTGCGTGCGTACGTGTGTGCGTGTGTGCGTGTGTGCGTATATATATATATATATATATATATATACATATATATATATATATATACATATATATATATATATATATGTGTGTGTGTGTGTGTGTGTACGTACACACCCATATATATATGATAATATGATGACGTGTTAGATGTACTGATAATATCGAACGCGTCATACTGATGTGAATAATCCATCGATCTTTAGGACCATGCAACCACAACCGATCGGACGATTTGTTGACGAGTGATGGCGTAATCACTACTGACTCAGATGAGTTCGGTTATAGCTGGCTAGTGGATCCCAATGACCCCACAGTGAACTGTGAGGTATGTAGCGTATGTGTTTGAAGAAGGCCTAAGCACTGCCCTATCACTGCCCTAAAAGGCACACATGTCTGTCTCTGCGGATAGAAGTAAAGTCAGCCGTTATTCATGCAAGTCATTCCTGCAATCAATAACATTAAGAGAAATTGCCTAAATCAACATACCTACAGCAAACCTGAGCGATCACTTTGTCTCACTATGACGCGATAAGCACATATATACCTGGACCAATAAATTGTACCCTAGAAATCTTTTACAATCTGACGCTATTCTATGTATAGAGTCTCTCCCAAAACAGCGCCAGATCATAAAAATTCGTGCGCGTCTTGAATCTTTCACAACTGTTGCGACGATAGTTCGACGATGTCACATCGGCTGAGCACATAACAGTGACTCTGAAATGCTGAAATTAATTATTCTGAAATTAATGCTGAAATTTTACCTGTAATGCTGGAATCGTTACGACAGGTGAAGCCGACACCAGAGTGTGACTACGGAAATCCAACTACGATGTGCGATGCCATCTGGAACGAGAACTTCAGGCGCTGCCACGCCATTGTTGATCCGAACCTCTATTACGAGTCATGCTTGATCGACGTGAAGTGCACGCAGGACCCGAGTGCGCTGAACAGTACTAGCTGTTCTGCACTATCTATTTACGCCGGCATCTGTGCTCTGAGTGGAATCTGTCTTGACTGGCGAACGGATGACATTTGCCGTGAGTTACCGTAGCGCCTTTGTATTGTTATAAATCATTGATTTATTTACCTATTGATAGTTGAGTGAAATTATTTATTATCTAGTCATTAATTATTAGGTTTATCGATTGAAGTAATTTGCTGATAGGGTCATAGTATTATTATTTATTGAATATGGAATTTATTGTTCGAAAACGCATGGGTGGCATATCCTCATTCGTTCTTCGAATCCTTGCAGGTTTCGCACCTTGAACGCTCTAGTATATCTAGATACCAACAGGAGATAATAATGACAAAATTGTCAAATAATGACAAATTTGTCATTATTAACTCCTGATAACATGTATGTATGTGTAGTTCCGCTATGAATCACGCCTAACCCGCCTGACGCCTGACCATACGCCTGACCTCACGCCTGACCATACGCCTGACCATACGCCTGACCTCACGCCTGACCATATGTAGCCTGGCACAGCCTAGTGGTTTTGTTGTATGAGCGTCTGTTGATCATTTTGTAGCGATTAACTGCGAGGGCGAGTTGCAATACCAGGAGTGTGGCTCCGTCTGTGAGATGACTTGCGCTAACTATGAACACTTTAATCCTGAAATCTGCAAGTCACCACCCGTCAGCGGTTGCTTCTGCCCACCTGGTCTTATTGACGTGGATGGCCAATGCAAGGAGATTGGAAGTTGTGGTCAGTAATGCACTGAGTCTGGCATTAGTTCAAATGATATCGAATAGAGCTAATATCAAAACAATGTGACTGTTCACGGGTATTCATATCGATAAATCCGGGCGGATTACTATGTTTTTCATAGCATTTACCTATTTGCAAATATTGAAGCATTTTCAACTTGTTTGTGTGTGTGTATCAATTATTTCGTTCTTTATTTAACAGAAGAGCCGTGCGACTCCGAAGGACATATTGTGAGTTCATACAATATTATATTAATTATTGCAATCGGACTCGAGGTGTTTGCCATCCTTCATTCATTATTTTAAGCAATTATTATAAGCGAAATCAAAATAGCAAAGTTTCTCAGCCTCTGACTTTAATAATGGCTTAGGAACTAAGGTAGGTCTCCAGCTTTATAATATGTCACCCTATATGTAACGTGGTAGAAATTACCGTGAACTGAGCATAGATACTATACCAATTTTACGCACGAGTTTTGCCTTTCTTGTCTTAGGTTGGAGACGAGTGGCGAGTGAATGAATGCACTGTGTGTATGTGCACAGAGAGTGGCAAGGCCTGCACCCACGAGTTCTGTCCTCCTCCACCGTCATGTAGCGATAGCGAAAGACTGAACAAGTACGAGCTGCCGGGCAAGTGCTGCGCTGAATACAACTGCGGTGAGTTACAGATATTCCCGTGGAAAGTTCCCGACAAGCCTCCAATTGGTGTTTTTTAGGCTAATAATTATGACTTGCTTATATCCGTATGCGGTATATGAAAAGTGTTATGTTTGCTTATTTCAGAGTGCGATGATCGGAAGTGTCCACCAGAGGTCTTACCTATCTGCCCGTTCGACCAGATTCAAAGCGTGGTTGCTCTGAATCAATGCTGCACATCTGTCGTCTGTGGTCAGTAAAATCGTCTCATGTAATTATAGCATGTCCACACTTGCGTATATACGTGCGCGTGTGTTCTTACGTGTGCATGTGTGTCCTTGTTTAATGGATGGTGCTAAGTCAGTGAGCTTACAGGCTGCAAGACGAGCGGCCTAAACGCAAATGTCACTTGCCTTTAAAACGTAATTGTGAATACTTTGTATAATGAGAGAAACGGGACCTATAGCCTCATGATTAAGATTTATTACTGGTCACGGATGGAATTTCGTAGTCATACGCATACATATAAAAATATGAGCAAGAAACTGGCATGTGGACAATCTCTATGCCATCTTTGGCTTAAGAGTTTTTTGGAAGTTACCAGTGCAAAGAACCAAATTGCAACACTTCCAAGTTAGCTAAACCTCGAGCGGTTGTATCAGATATTGTCATTTCTTATTATTGTTGTCATAAGATACATACCGCGGTAGCCGTCTGACCATTTCCATTGCGTTTATTTTACTTTCGTCCTAACTATATACATATATATATATATATATGTGTGTGTGTGTGTGTGTGTGTGTGTGTGTGTGTGTGTGTGTGTGTGTGTGTGTGTGTGTGTGTGTGTGTATATATATGGCTTCCCTGTACAGTGTGCCCCGACGAGGCAACATGCAGGGAGTCGGTGGTACCTACGATTGAAGAGGGAGAGCAGATTATCATCGATGACAGATACTGCTGCGAAACTTACTCCAAGGTAAGCGAAACCACCTTTCTAAAACTTGAGGTCAAAAGCTAAATTTAGCGTATAAAATAAATAGAATAACATTCACGTCATATATATGTACTGCGTTCGTGCGTTGTGTATCTGTGGGTGAGTGCGTGCGTGTTTTCGTTGGTTCGTGCGCGCGTGCATGAGTAGGTGCGCGTGTGCATGCGTGTCTGCGTGGGCGTGTGCTTGCGCATATGTGTAGTGTTTGCGGTCATGTGCGCACGTGCGGTCATTGTTTAGAAACTAATAGAAAGTGAAATCGTGGTAGCTAGTTTTAATTCGTATATAGTCAAAATATACGAGTGATGTAAAAGTTTTCATTAGCTCGTCGTCGTGCGCGTATTTAAATATACGTTGAACTTTTTTTTCCATAAGTAACGGGTCTGTATTAAGAAAGCCAGATAAATAGTATTCATGAAATGTAAATGGTTGTATCATCTAATCATAGATCTGCAACGAGAGCCAATGTGATTCAGCACCTTTCTGCGGTGAAAGCAAGCAGTTGATCCCAAACAAACCGGCTGACAAATGCTGTCCATCATACGAGTGTCGTAAGTATCGTAGTCGTCGTAAGAGTCGTAAGTCGAAAGTTGTATCTAGTCGTTAACAAACGGCTAGATACACGCACAGCTAATCTCTTACCTATGATAACGTTTCTTTGTGTAACTACCGTTGCAGTGAGCAAAGTAAAGTATTATAGTGAAATGTTGCAGTTAAATAAATAAATAAATAAAATAATTAATTAAATATATATATATATATATATGTGTGTGTGTGTGCGCGCGCGCGTGCGTGCGTGCGTGCGTACGTGCGTGTGTGTGTGCGTGCGCGCGCGTGCGTATATATATATATATATATATATATATATATATATATATAACTATGTAGTAGTAAGTAGTAAGTAGTAGTTAGTA
>NW_014577300.1:272682-294757 GCF_000485595.1 Priapulus caudatus | reverse complement strand
GGTACGGGACCGTTGGTAACGTCGGTCGTCGGTACGTGGTGTCGTGTGTGTGTGTGTCGCGCGCGTGTACGTACTATATATATATATATATATATATATATATATATATATATATATAGCTTGTAGAGTAAATGAGATGGTGGTATATAAAACGAGGTTGATTTATCTGCTGTAGGTTGTTACAAATAACCACTTGGAATATATAATTATATATATATAAACACTCAGTATCCTCTGATATAATTTTAATTTGCTCACATTCATTGTTCCTCGTGTGTGTTGCAGTGTGCAATCCCAATACATGCCCACCGATCGTTGTACCAAAGTGCGAGTTTGATCAAGTGCCAGTGGAGGTCGTCAATGCGGGAGGATGCTGTCGTTATTTCGAATGCAGTACGCTATATCGTTGTTTTGTATCGTATATGTCGAAAGAATATTCGCATCTATGTCCATTTGCATTCGCAGTGGACCTGACTATTAGGTAGTTATATATTGGCAGTGCAGATCCGTTCCGACGCTATGTGTATTTTTTCGATTGAATTATTTTTCGATGATGTGACTCTTGGACTAATGTATTGATAATTTGATATTCACCGCGGAAACTGTGAATCCCGCCCCCCGATTTACATCGACCTCGAAAGATTGAAATTGAAAATATTTCAGATCTGACCTTTGGCAGCAATAATCGGTATTCCCTAAAGATTTTCACCTAGCTTTCTTCATTTATCCATTGTTTCTCAATTTTTAGAATGTTCTCCAGACGCAATGTGCCCTCTTCCCGAAACCCCAGAGCTGGATATAGGAGAGGTCTTACAGAGAGACAACAACTACTGCTGTGAGACGTACATTAAAGTGTGTGTACCAGATCAGTGCCCCGCACCACCTGTATGCACAGGTGGCTTTGTTCTGGAACAGCAAAAGATCCCTGATAAGTGCTGTGAAACGTACAATTGCGGTGAGTAGTATACTTAGTTATAATATATATAATATATATATATATATATATGTAATATAATATATTGTATATACTTTATACATAGCCATTCTTGTTCTATAATTGCAATAGTAATGGAGACCATAAAAAGTATGTAAATAATATGTATATTGATTCAATATCAGTCTCTAAGAATGTCGTGTTTTTTGGTGCACACATCTTGTTTTATGACATAATGGTATGTGCGAATCTTAAATTTATCGAATTTATTATACGATGATACGGTTCTCTAGAATCATTACCGTGCTTTTGTAGATAATTTAGTTACACAGTTGACACAGTTTCTTACAGACACGCGCGTACACGAGGTCGTTAGCATGCATGCACACACACACACACACACACACACACACACACACACACACACACACACACACACACACACACACACACACACACACGTGAATACGCAGGACCTGAGCACGCACGCACGCACCCACAAGGACACACAGGGACACACAGGCGCACTATAACACGCGCACACGCGTATACGCACAACCACATACTCATTTTTTATTTTTATCAATTATTTATTTAACGATTTATTTAACTATATATTTATTTATTTATATTAGGCGTAAATTTCCTTTCCAGTTTATCCAGCAAACAAGTGCCTGTACAATGAAACCGTTGTAGGAAGGGATCGAGTCGTTGAGTATGAGGTATATATCCAAATAATGCGGGTAAATTCTTGACAGAATGTACCAGCTAGAAGTCCGAACGTCGCTTAAGATTACAATCACCATTCGTTAATATATGTTGGTCTTCCAATTCATTTCATCATGGGTGAATAAATTTATTTTTTGCGCTTTTATTCACTCCTGGTTTTAAACATTACGCGCTACCATTGCTATCAGAAGCATCTCCTGCTCGCGTTATCTGGAAACAACTATCGATTCATTGTCCAACACTGTTGTTATTGACTGGAATATGCTATCCGCAATTATAATGGGTGCATTAACATGGACAGTCACTGGTATACTGATTAACAAAGTGTTCTTTTATATGTTGGAAAACTTCAATGAAAGCCTAACAAATGTAAATATCCCAAAAATATGTGTAAATCGTCGCGTATTCATTCGTGAAATCCTCGTCTCAGACCCACGCCATCCACTCTATGCATGTTGACTAGGTGGTGCGCCTCTTGGTCTCCTCTCTTTTATTGATCCTTAGTAAATTTTAGTATAGATGTATAACGCATGTGCGAGGAAAGGTCTACATAACAAACTTATTAACTATGTTTCAGCCCAATGAGACCTGGAATGACGGACTATGTAAGCACTGTCAATGTGTGAAGAGGCAACCAGGCCCTGCTGATAACTTCTACGATCCCGTCTGTGAAATCGAAAAATGTCCGAAAATAACGGAGGTAGATGAATTGCAGATGTACATATAACTGTAAAATTCCTTAATTATCGCAGACGAATTACTCTTAACAAATTATTTTTACCTATAGCTCTTATCTACATTTATCGCTTGATTCTTAATTGCAGGAATATGAACCAGTAGAAACACATGGCAAATGCTGCCCGGACGTTGTCAAGATGAGGTGCAAGTTCAACGAGCACGTGTATCTGGTAAGAGTGGTTTATTTTCGTAAACGTTTCCTTGTGAAAATGATTGGTGCTACATTCACCAAGGCCATCATTAAAAGATTCAAGTCAAAGGTCAAGGATGTTGAATTTAAATGAGAAACGTTTATTTCGTTTTAGCAATTGATTTTCAGCTTTTACTAAGTTAATTGTGAACGCATTTATTCTTTATTATTATTGTTATCCCGCGAAGTCATCAATCTAATTTAATCACGTTTGCCTTACGCCGAAAGCGTAGATTATTAAAGTAATATTCTGAAAATGTACCAAGAATATTGCATTATTGAACGTGCTCCAACTCTCACAGGAGCATGAAACTTGGCCTTCACCGGATGGAGACCCATGCAAGCTATATAGTTGTCAGCCAAATCCTGACGGTACCGGAGTCTATGCCTTGCTGAGTGTAACCTCGTGCAAGACTGACTGCAAGCGAGTGAGTCATGCATGATTCGCAATATTATTGCTATAGTTAGAATATTACGTCAGATGCTTGCCATACCAATCCGGTCTTCTATATGTTCCTTAGCTCCACGACTGTTTATAGTGTTTATATTAATAATAATATTATATATATTAATATTGTTATATAATATATCTACCATCTACAGAAGTGATAATTCAAGGAAATTTGCATTCCTTTTGTTCTTATAGTCTGAGATATACGTTCCACCAAGACCTGAACGCAATATTTGCTGCGGTGAGTGTATCAGGGACAAGTGTGAGGACAATGGCAAACTTTACGAGGTAGGTCATTGATGCATTAAGTTTTTCATGGTTCGAGTGAACTATCATACATATATACGATAGTTCATTCGAAGATTTCTCTGCTAATGTCAGAGGCAATCATTAAGCATCGTTGACAGTATAAACAATTACACTCTGAAAACAAAAATATAGCAAAATAGTTACGTAGTATAATTTTCGTGCCAAAAGTTTTGTGCAACTCTCAGATGAAATGCTCTTGTTACTTGCGGTAGGTTGGAGAGACCTGGACCAGTCCAGAATCTGAGTGCGTTATAAATGAATGCAGAAGAAATGGTGAGGTTAGACAGCAGTACAAGGAGTGTTCACCTCCACAGTGTCCTAGGGTAAGCTGAGAGCGTACTTTGGCGTTCCTTTCGCTATTTTATTTTAGCAAATACACGACAAACAAATTAGTTTGAATTATTAAGATAAAGGGATAGATGCAAAAGGATTCGGTTTACTGCTCAATTTGTTGTTAGATGGTGTTCACAATTAGCGTTTCGGAATGTTCTAGTACTGGTATACTTACAAAAGTGTTTGTTTTTGCTCTTTCAGGAACAGCAAATCTTAGATAGCTCAGGCTGCTGTTACGAATGCACGGATATACCAATTATCACCAATCCGCGTAAGTTGAGTCTCCCCGCATTTTCGTATTGTAAATTGTGCGCTTACTTCAAACATCTATTCCAAGGGATCAATACTGGAATTTGCAGTTTACCATTGTAGAGTTCCTGTTTTTCAAAATGACTAAATCCTGCATGGTGAAAGTGTTTACTATTCAGTACCGAATAATTGTAATGGAATTATTCTATACACCAGTTGTTTCCCTTACAATAATTAATAATTCAAGTAAATAGTTTCTTATCCTCAATAAAACCTTTTCTGGATAAACAAGGAAACATACGACAGAAAACGCCTTTTTTGTATTAAAAATTTTACATAATAACAAACATCTTATTTATATTTATTACCAGGGTGTTCCTGGATAAGTAATGTTTTCTTTGTGTTTTCCAGCAAGCACATGTGAACCGCGTCCAGTAGTAGGTAAGGAGGTTCGGTTTGTGGTGCGTGCCGAAGGTGGTACCACTTGTAGGAACCAGAGACCGGTTTATGGAATGAAAGAATGTGGTGGAACCTGCGATTCCAGTTCCACTTTTAACACGATGATAAATGATTTTGAGTCGGACTGCAAGTGCTGCACTGTTACGAAAGAGGTTATTATGCTTTCCTTGTTATCTTTCCTTCTATGTTGTTCCTTGTTGTGCATCTTTGTTATCACATATATCTTGTTAAATAGGTATCTCATTTCATTAATTGCAAAGCTAGCGCCACAGATAATGACAACCTTCTTTTCCATTTACAAAAGAGACGAGCTTTAACCTTCCCCTTATTGTTTCTCAGAACGGAATTTTAAATGGACGCGCGAAATAATGATAAGAGTTGCATACTGAGTCAAGTTTTGAGTTGCATTTTCTACAAAAATGTATCTTTGAATTCGGATGTCGATCAGCTAATCGTTTTGCCTCTGTTTATTGCAGGAGAGCGCTGAGGTTGTCCTGCAGTGTGACAATGGACACGAAATCGTGCACACCTACAGGCAGCCGGTAGCGTGCGCCTGTACGGTGTGCTCACTAAGTGGCGGTGACAGCGGATTTGACCTGCCCACCGTTGTGCCCGTCAAATAGATTGTCGGACTTACGCATCCTCTACAACCACATGGTTGAAAACCGCCGCATCCATGCAGCGCAAACGTGATGTGTCCGGAGAAAAATGTGTCACAAACGCACCTAAAAAAAACTACGAAAATTTGTTTAAAAAACACATTGCATTAAAAACAAATTAAATATGTCAATCTTAAGCGTTTGTACAACTTTACTAAAGTACTACATGATTGCTCGCAATTTACTGTTATAATATACAGTACAAATTAATAAAAAAAATAAAAAAATAAACATCTTACCAGATTTGTAGTCTGGTAAGTATCAAAATCTAACAACGTTAATAAAGGTTATAACAGTTTAACATAAATTAAGTTTCTATCTATATAGCTTTGGAATATAAATCCAAGAACGAGATAACGCATGATATTACAGATTCCGCGAACGTAAATTCATAGCTATATACAAACTTTTTTGTTTCATTTGCTTCTGTGTATAACGCAGTAGTATAGACTGGTAGCTGTAGATCGTTAATATAATAATGGTAAATCATGCACACGGTAGATATGGACATACGAAATATGTGTTAATCAAGTCCGGTTTTCGTTTTCTCAAACACTTATTTTGTAATAAACCCAGTTTTAATATTTCTAAGTTGTATAAATGTCAAAACATTCCTGCAAATAAAACGTTTACCTCTAAAAATAAAACATTTGTTTTCATTTTATTCATATAGTTGTGTGCCATACTTGAAAACGCATTTATCTGAATTTACCAACCTTTACTCGACCGATAAACCCTCCTGCTCATTCTATTTAATTCAGTTTTCCCGCTTAATTCAAGATGCTTTTTATTTGCGTTTACTTCGGCATTCCATAAATTATCTACACTCAATCAGTGTAATGGATTTATAATTAAAATGAGGCAAATGATAAACAATAGTATACTCCACTGCTTTATCACAATCATTGTTCGTTTACACACATGTTGACGCGTTAGTGGTATAATGTCTGTCGCGTCCTCCGTAGCGCGCAAGTATTACGAGCTGCTACAATAAACATAGATCGAGTGCGGTTATCACGCATGTCTTGACTGAACCTTTCGAATAATTATTGACCAATCTCCCCTTACAAGAGCATATTACGCATTTCATACTGTCAGAAGTGGACTTGTTATCACAATGCATGGTCGAGACACGCGGGAATCGGCCATGCAAGTCAAATTTACGAAAAAAAAATATTCGTCGAAATTCTACCGTGATGGAACCACGCTTTGCGTGCGCAAGGGACAAAGGAGAATGGCTTTTGCAAAGCCACTGGAACCATTTTCAATATCCAGTTGAAAGCCATGCTATGACTCCCCAGCGTATTTTAGGCTAGACTTTATATAGTCCTCGTGACGTTAACATACGAGGACACGCCACCAAAGAGGCACGAGACTTCTGATTACGCCTCGGTGTACGCGCTTCAATATATATATATATATATATATATATATATATATATATATATACCGAAAGTTCGACAGTAGTGTTAGAGAATCGTTGCAGGATCTGTCATTAGCTGAAGATAAAGAATGAAAATTCAGCGCTATATATTTAGCTAAAATGTGTTTCTCACTGCACAAAATACTCGAGTTGAATGTGCAAATGTCAAATATGCGCAATATATATATATAT
The DNA here is from genome assembly GCF_000485595.1 of Priapulus caudatus. NCBI lineage: Eukaryota > Metazoa > Priapulida > Priapulimorpha > Priapulimorphida > Priapulidae > Priapulus > Priapulus caudatus. The sequence goes on along the minus strand of NW_014577300.1, from coordinate 288,091 downwards.
AGGTATAGGTAGTCCTGCCAAATATAGGTAGGCTAAATATGGCCAAATATGCCCAATATAGGTAGTCCTGCCAAAAACAATAAATCAACGTTTTGAAAAAAATAACTTTTGCTTGCTGTTTAGTAGCTATTTTATTTAGTGCGATTTATTCTGCACGCAATTATTGACACAAAACTATACGAAAATATCTCATTTTCATTCATCATCATTTCTCATCGCCTAGGTCAGATATAACGATTAGTCGGTTGACAACCGATTCTTCAATATTGCAACGGAACTATTTATTTCACACGAAACTAGAAGAAAATATCTACCAGAAGGACCATCGAGAGTGACCATGTCTTATAGAAGTTATTGGTCATTTTAACGTGCACAGAGTGTGTGCACGCGAGGTCATTTGTTTTATCACAGTATAGTGTCTGTCTCGAGTAATTTGGTTTGGTGATCAGTACTTACTATACGGGTGACGGGCAAACGACCTAATACCGAAACGTTGCGAGACGTGAAACGACTACGATGCCTAATGAATACGCGACGTAATAAGGAAACGATGCAATAACCGGGGCGGCGCATCGGCAAGTTAGATTCACCTGTGTATCGTGGGTTGACAAGGGCAGAAATATTACTGGTAATCGTCCCGCGTCAAATGTAGGCCTACTAGTTAGTATTTGTGTGCTGAGTGATTCAATTGTGTGTCGCATTGATTTTTCGCGCCTGAATATCGCTGGGTCATTTCAGACAGGCGGCGTCGCGGCTAGACACTCCCTTAATCATGGCGCATGCGTCAGCCAGACATAATATAGGTCATGCCTAGTAAGCTCAGCGCATCAATACTAATCGGACGCCTCGGAGACAGTGTAATTAATGTGTATTAGTAATTTAGACACGCACCGCAGCGACCTCTCTGAGAAAACAAAATGATACACAGTGATACACGCATTTGTCACAAAACGGGCGAGTTTTAATGTGTATGTGTGTATCAAGCGCAAAGTGACACTATGTAGTTAGGATGCTGCGGGAGGAAGCGACGGTTGCCCAGGATTCTGAGCGGTCACTATTAATACAAGAAACGTGACGGCATTGCATTTTGATAAGGAATTACACACAATTCAATCAATATATCTATATCTAGATATATACTCACGCATACATGAGTGGCAATGACTATATAATGCGTAATAAAATATTAATTATCAATTACCTGATCAGAATACCAAATAATATTAGAAAATACCATTATCTTATACAATAGGTTCGATAAATAGATAACAGTTAATTTGCAGTTTATCTATAATATTATTTGATGATAATTAGTATTATATATTGGTTATTTTATTTTATTCTAAATAAATTACATGCCGTTCATTTTATTACGTATTTCATTATTTATTTCATATATAATTATTAGTAATATTATATTAAAATTTGTACTTTTGTTGACTTCATGAAATGTGTCATTTATTTCATATATTATTAGTAGTAATAATTATATTAAAATTTGTACTTTTGTTGACTTTCTGAAATCCTACTCGCATACGGAATTCCTAAAGGTGGTGTACACTAACACTGTGGTGCAAGTAATTACAGATGATGGAAACACTGACTTAATTCTTTGATATTATAGACTGGTGTACTCCGAGGAGACACATTTGGCACCATACCTATTCATCATTGTACACTATGCTATGAACAGCCATAGCAGAACATGAACACCTTAGTCTCACTCGATCGCAAAGACAAAGTGGTTGCCATTCTGCCATTTATATAACCGATAAATACTTTGCAGATGATATAGCACTAATGTTTGACACGCTGGAGGACTCACAGATGCTGTTGAATAAAAGATTGCTCTATTATCTGCTGTGCTAAATTATAATAGTCAATGTGGGTGCAGCACACATGCCTCGGGCCTAGAAATGCACCCGCAGTGTGACAGAATTTTACAGAACCGGTTCCTGATACAATCATGTTTAACTGTAGATAGGCGTTCAAAGTAAAGCAGAAAGAGTTCGTTTATAAAAGTACTCTAATTTGAGCCATTTCATAGAAACAGCTTGCCACAAAATATAATGATCTATCGGATGGGTTTATAATCCACGTCCAACGCTCTGCCCATGCTCATGCAGCCGAGTTCCTTACGTGCACTCGCACATGCGTTTACGTGCACGCGCGCGTGTATGTGCGCGTATGCGTATACGTGCACGCACGCGTGTACGTGCACGCACGCGTGTATGTGCACGCACGCGTGTATGTGCACGCACGCGTGAATGTGCACGCACGCGTGTACGTGCGCGCATGCGTATATGTGCGCGCATGCATGCACGCACGTGTGTATGTGCGTGCATGCGTGTACGTGCACACACGCATGTATGTGCGCGCACGCGTGTATGTGCACGTACGCGTGTATGTGCGCGCATGTGTGTACGTGCACGCGCGCGTGTATGTGCACGCATGAGTGTACGTGCACGCACGCGTACATATGCACGCATGCGTGTATTGCACAACGTTTAAGTGCTCATAATTTTTCCTTAACTACCTTTAATTTGCATGTTTATTGCACTAAATTGAAGCTCTTTATCTTCTCTTTCCAGCAAAGACCGTACATATAAAGTGTATGAGCTAATCACAGAGCTCCCTTCATTTGGTATGTGTACATGTTGTTATATGTTTTTCACTGTGAAATCAGCCATTTCTATATTATATTTTGCGCGCTCTCTCTCTCTCTCTCTCTCTCTCTCTCTCTCTCTCTCTCTCTCTCTCTCTCTCTCTCTCTCTAAATAAATAAATAAATAAATAAATAAATAAATAAATAAATAAATAAATATATATATATATATATATATGCGCTATATCTCTAGTATCCGGTCTCTTCTGGATATGATCTAAATGTGCTTAGGTGCCCCTCACAGTGCCCCGGTGATGCGGTGCCTATAGGTACCCCTACCCGGTGATCGGCGGAATGCATAGCAGACAGACAGAGTTGGTTATTGTAGTAGAATAGATTTACGATTGGGTTTTTGTTATGGCAGACAATTTTGACGTTCGCTTGAGCTACTTATGAGTAGATTCATTCAAGAAATGAGACACGGTTAAAGATCAAGAACATTCTATTAGCATGCAAAAATTATAATAAAAACAGCAACTACGTATGCCTTGCCGTCTTAACCTCACCCCCATCTATTAGGAATAGTTAGATCCAGAATTTGGTACAGGCGACTACTATAGCAATGTGTAAGCTCTATCTGGGTATTGATATTTGCGCGGGGTTGCCGTAGCAGCCAGTGCCGTGGGAGGCTGCAAGTGTACAGCTGGTACTGCTGCTGCATCCATCCCCAAACATCTGTGTAGAGGCTGTACGCGGTGTGTCTGAGATTTGACCAGGAGAACCATTCGTTACCTAAAGCACCGTCGTGTGGAAGCGTATCCAATCTGTCGTGTCCACGCCGTGCAGAGAGATGAAAATCAGGTAAGCCGGCTGCTGTTATATGCGTGCTTGATTCAAGTATATTAACTTGCTTAATCGTATGTAACGCCGTATTATGGTGACTGACATTGTATTTTTTACATTTGGTTGATATCTGCAGATTATGGTGGCGATCGTGTTAGTACGCTAGAACGCATGTGTAAGGTAATAACATTCGATGCTCAATCTACCACACATTATCAAGGTCAGACGCTGTATTTGTACACCCTGAATTTGACTGATATAAAACTTTTCACTTCTCGTATCTATTTACATGTTGAAGACACGCCGGCATGGATTATTTCACGACAAATGTATACCGAGTGAATATGTATAAAATACGCATAGCCATATAAATAATCAATTTAGATTCGCTTCAGCTAAATGTAAACCAATAGTAGATAATAATAATATGATCTATTATTCAGATATTATATCTATTATATTTTTATTTACACTATGTGCCTACGAATCGAATTATAATATATGGTATATATTTTCATTTATTTATCCGAACAACTCCATTTATTCATATATATTATATATATTAATACATATATATCAAGTATCTTTAATATACGATCCCTTGCTCGGTGCTATTTGTAATACACTTTGTTATACACTTGATGAAGACCTTTAACCTGACTCGGCGTGGCATTAGCCAATAGGGGCCGACTGTAGTCGATAAGCAGGCAAGCCTTCTTCACTCGCCACGGCAGCCATATAATGCCACAGTTATGGTAATATCAGGAGCATATATATATATATATATATATATATATATATATATATATATATATATATATATATATATATATATATATATATATATATATTATCATCATTATGCATACGCCTGAAAGCACCCATGCACGTGCTCACACGCACATATATCATATACACAGTTTATGTGCTCTTCATAATATGGATAAGCTAGCATCATCTATATCTGGTTATGAAAATGGAAAGATTTTCGATGACACTAAAAAATGATTATATTGACCCCGGCAGACGACAGACGACGTGACGTTATTGAAGCCGCGTGGCCTTTTTCTTTTGCGCTGTGTGCGATTTTCGTGTCATAGTCATGATTAGTGACTATATAGAATCCGGCGCTCCTGCAAAGCTACTGCCGGATTATTACTTCGTAATTTTGCACGCAAAACAGCCGAACAGACAGTGACCACCTCCACATAGAGAAATTATAAAATTCCTAGTACGCACATAGGTCGCTTTCTTCATGCATATATTTATGCGACTCGCATCCGAATGATATATCTTAATTAGAGCAGACACGAGGCATCGCGACGTTAACTCCGCACGTTAACGCCTTATTATGTTTCACTATAGGCCTATGTAGGAGGGAAATGCTATCCCCCGGGCGTAGAGGGACAGTACCGCAATGTGGCAGCACTAGTGTTAGGATTAGGGTTAGGATCAGGGTTAGGGTTGCGGTTAGGGTTGCGGTTAGGGTTAGGGTTAGGGTTAGGATTAGGGTTAGGGTTAGGGTTAGGGATATAAGGCCATGTCTAACGGAGGTATGACTGTGGAATCTTTATGTGGAAGATTTGGACTTTGAAGTATACGTCAACTGTATCACGTGACTGTCCCTCCACGCCCGGGGATAGCAACACCCTATGTAGGAACGGACACGTAAGAGGACGTTACCCCATACGGTGCCGAACCGGTAGCAGTGATTAGTGGTGGACACACGCTATACATGCCCTTCACGTCTATACGCCCGCGCTGCCCATCGTATTTCGTTGTGCAAAATTAAGCAATCCAATTTGTGCCCATTCAGCATTTACAAGGAACACGGTCGAGTAACATCGTCTGAACAATACAAAATGGCGTCCTCCAGCAGACATTCTTTATAATACTGTACCATTAACGCCACAATCTCATTTATAATAGTGAAATCTACATGTTTCTAGTAGTATAGTATATAGTATTAAGTTCCGAATATATTGATTCTCAGCATTACGAGCATTCGTGACCGATGGTTGAGAAATATGTTTTTGCAATATACCATTCAGTGGTTGGCACAATCTAAGTTCATTTAACATATTAGATTCTGTGGTGCCTCTGTCTTATGGCTGTCTGACGTAGTATAGCACGACTTGCATATAACATAGCTAAAACTTTAATAATGATTTTTATGTGTGACTATATCTGTAACTATGGTTGAACTGCGTAATTCGAAATTATTTAGTTTATTTCTGCATAACACTTAATTAAGCTATTTCGTCCATTCCGCTATAGCTCTGTCTAAATATTAGATGACAATAGCTGTTTAAAGTCGGTAGAGAGCTGGAGCATACACGTACGTACTTCACAACCATGCATGGTCTGTGAAGTCGATTAACTATTAAATCCACTATGAATGACTGTTTAATTATATGATGTTTGTCACCGTGACAATCCATCATGTAAGGTGTTTAACTCATACATGCTATCTTGGCGCATGAATGCTATTGCACAGAATTTGTAACATCGCGTAAACATAGTGATCGAGATACCATACTCGTATAAACATTTTAAAATGTGTTTGCGAAACTGGCAGCATTCATTGTTGTTGGACATTTTTTCATCACGGCAACATCAGTTTATTGTGGCCTATGTTTGACCAGTGGTTAAATCTACATTTCCATTTGGCAATTTTGCTGAACGAGAGACAAATTTCCTATTGAAAGAACGGAAACTTGCCGTGTGGTAATAGGATGAATGAGTAATCACTGAACAGACACGTGATAAGCATTTGTGAACAAATATTGCGTCTGAGTCAGCAGTGCATCACTGACTATGCAAGTGGCGACTGGAAGCGTTGGCTTGGCCAATTTATAGACGTAACGATGAATCCCCCACCGGAATAATTACAAGTCATTATCAATAATAATCTTGTAGCAAAATTTTATCGTTAGCAACTAGCTGGTTCGCAGCACTTTGATGTGGCGAGAAATTTTCTTCAGCGTTTCATCGATTCGCATAGCAACAGTGTCTATAGTCGTGAAGTCATTTCGTTTCATTGGTTTCACTGTCTTCCACTTCCAGTAATTTCTTGTCGTAGGAGATACTAGACTTTTGTAAAATCACATTTCCACGCGTGAAGATGTGACACGCACATCACGTACGTCTGAATCCTTGCGTCACCTTTAAAGATACAATTTCATGCTTTAGTCTATCCGCGTGATGCAATGGAATCCATAGTACATAGAATCTTGTAATATATAAAACGATTATAATTCGAGCATTACGAGAGATCTTTACGAGAATTTATGCAGTGTTTTGTGATAATTTTGATCACACCCAAATATGGATTTGGTTGGTTGAAAGTTTAAAACGATTCCGCATTCAGCGACATATATTTTATCTTAGACCCTATATATCGCTAAGTATATATGATGTGGTTAGTATGATATTTGGTATTAATATTTGATATTTTTTAAGGCGTTTGGAGAGATATTTGTTAATGGTTGACTATCGAAATACGTGACAGTATCGCACATTCGCAAACCGATGAGTTCATATGTGTAGCACTTTGTCTATTATATTCGATAAATCTGTACTCTTAGCTCGATTATTTTTGTAACTGACTATGAAGATAGTAGACAGACTTTCAGGGTTTAGATTTATATAAGAAATTAATTTAATAGTTTGAACAAAAAAGTCAGGATCACAGTACGCTTATAAAGGGGATTTCCTTTCTTTCGATTTATAACAGTGTTTGTAAAATATTGTTACCAGTAAGATATATATTGTGCAATTATGTACAACTAGTCGAATTAATAAGGTATGACTTACTCAGTCAGGTCAGGTAAATTTCTAATGATGCATACACCACAAAACCGTTATAACGAATCTGTAAAACAGTTATAATGACCGTAATCATAGTGTGCAATCATCTTTTATATTTACAAGGTGCGTACGGTGTGTCATTAACTCAGAAGTATTAATTACCACCAGAAAAACACCACAAAACCGTTATAACAAATCTGTAAAACAGTTATAATGACCGTAATCATAGTGTGCAATCATCTTTTATATTTACAAGGTGCGTACGGTGTGTCATTAACTCAGAAGTATTAATTATCACAGAAGTATGAGAAAATTAGTAGAACCTGGGTCTATATATGCGCTATCGTTGTATCGTGGGTTTTTTTATGATATCATCAAATTTAGCTATTGCAAGATTTCGTTTCATCACAATTATAGTAAACGGACAAACTACCGGGTTTCCTTCATGTTACGCTACGATGGATCATTAATAGCAGACTGTGAGGGGCTGTTTGCATTCTGTATTCGCCATGTGACAGTTGTCACAATAGCAGAATGTGTTAGCGCAGCGTATTATATACGCGCATGAACGCTAGAGAACAAAAGCTCCAAAATGAATCCATAACGATGACGAATTATGTTCGGTAATTAACTCTCATTTTAATCCGTCATTGTTAATTTGTCCGAGAACGTATACGATTTTTGTAAATGTATGTCATTTGTAACTTTTCCTTCTTTTATTATCGGTAAAGTCCCGACCGACTACTTCGTACTACTCACTCACGCGACGTCTCGATATCAATAGGGCAAATCACGAGGCTGAAGACTACGCGAGAAAACAGATTAGGTTGATTGTTACTGTGCAGCTGCTGAACCAATTAATACGCATTAAGTCGCGCGCGCGCGCGTGTATGTGTGTGTGTGCGTGCGTGCGTGCGCATGTGTGTGCTTGCGAGGATGCAAGAAATTGTGTGTGTCAACTATATATATATAGCTGAAGAGCGAGCGAAATGCGCGTGGGCGCGTGTATCTTAGACAGAACGTGAAGGACATTGCAACAATTGTACCGATTAAATTAAATCAGGTGTATGCATCCGATGGGGCCGTAAGGCGGTAGTAGGCCTACCGGGAAGGATATTAATTAGAATCTGTGAAGAAACCCATACGATATATTATCTATTCTAATTATTGTTTGTTGCCCTCGAGTGTGTTGAGACTAAGAAGGTTAAGACGATTCTATAATTATTTTTATCTCAAAGGTGTTGGACTCATTAGCATCGTTTCTCATCTAACACAAATGCATTCAAACTTATAACGCAACTCTACTATAAACTATAATTTCTTTGCACCTTCTAAACCGAGAAACTCCCAGTAGCGAACGTATTACTGCTACTAATCTAGTATTATAATATTATTGTGTTATAATAACACAATATTTATGTTCTTATTTGAGAGAATTGTTAAAATGTTCATTTTTAAATTGGTATTTATATCTATAACAGTTTGCTACATGGTTGTGTACATACGCGCCATATACTATTGGTTATAGTTTATTCGCTAGACCCTAACGACACATAAAAATGGCTCTATAAAGAGCCGTATCGCGTGAGTTTATGTCGTTGCTGGGTTGCATTGTGTTCCTGGATCAACTCACTAGAAAATGAGCTTGCGCGGACATTCATGCACTCACGCGTTTTGCCTGTAGCCATTGGGTTGTAAAGCGACGCCTGTTTTGAACTACAGTACATTTGGCCCGATGATATCTTTGCTCCGACAACACGCATGTCGCTCGTTTTAGTATCCAGCTATAAGTTTTCTAATCAAGTCATCGCCACTTCTGGTTGCAGTCCAAGACATTGATGATCTTAAGATGGCGCTACTGTTTTATGATGTAGTTTTTGTTTAGTACTTGTTGAGTGACTTTCTGACTATGTAGTACGGTTCGCTCGACGTGTACGCCGGAGGAATCAGATGTTCAAAAACGTTTACTATTAACCATTTTATTTTATCTCCTCAAATATCTTGGTAGGTTTATTAGCTCGCGAGGTTTGATCAGAATTATCCGAGACGGATAGCGAGTTGAGTATGCAGTCAATCAAGTTATTGGTTTAATTCGCGAAATAACTGTCTGAGTCTCTATGAATAAATTTGAGGTCGTCTAATCAATTAACTAACATTGGATATCTATAAGCAAACAAAGTACATATCCGTGTTTCCCTTGTCAGTTTCCTATCCGATCCGAACGTCATGCTTATGGGTCGAGTCGGTTCTGCTTAGCTTGTATTAAGAGTAGTCAACAGTCGATGTTGCTTATTTAACGAATTTATGGCGTATGAATTCCGTCATCCAAAGCTCACTTAAAACCTCTAAACACATCTGAAGTCTACCTCCAACTGGGAAAATACACACGTACTATTGCAAAAGCACCCATTAAGTTATATATATATATGTATAGGATCACACAAGCTAATTGTGGCAAAAATAACTCTCATGCCTACGTATGTTCGATTGTCAAAACTTCTTGCGCCTACAACAATACGATGCTGAGCACGGCTCACTACTCTTCCCTAGCCTTATAATCCGCTTGCTTTGTTCACGGTGCTGCTGCCAGCTTCTTCATTTGAGTTGAATGCCTGGGCCGTTCAAGTTTAGATCTCGTGCCGCGCGAGTACAAGCCTGTTAGATGGAATCACACACGATAATCCCACTAGTAGTAGTTGATATATTTTCCCAGTCTGTGGACCGTTATGTTTGACGCTTCAATTATGCTTCTTTGGCGACAGTTCTAAAAGGGTACCATCCGAAACAACGTGCGATTGTGTTGTTGCACGGCACTTGTAATGCATGAGACGTTTTGGGACCTCCATTGGTTGCTTTTCTAGTCTGTTATTAGGATTTTACGGATATATTAGGGAAGTTGGCCGAACACAAATTAGCCACTGTGCAATTTACGTTACTAGCGGCTATATGGGTATGAGGGTACTGTATGTGGTCAGGAAATTCAAGCTAGTATTAATTTTTGGCAATGTTTGGATGGTAAATCAGGAAATTCATTTTAAGATGATCAATAACATTCTTCTGTCTTCTCGCTAGTTATGCTTTTATGCCTTGGATGTCATTAATGTAGTTACGGCGATCGTGTAAAGCTATTTTGTGCGCCGTGTTTACTATCCGAATTCGCGTCATGAAATCAATAAACCCTTCTGCTTTTAATCCAGACACGGCTTCAAACACATTATTTTCCACTATAGGCTTGTAGTGTTCAACCATGTGGGTGCTTCTGGATGGTTTAATCAAAATTACGCATCCTCTTCAAACATCGCAGCTGCCGCCCGTCAAGCAAAATATTATTGGCTATCCCCTCGCTCTTCATTTTTACAAATTTGGTCACCAGCGTTCATTGTATATCACTCTTTCGACCAATATGTTCAAAGCATCAGAAGCAATGTTACAAAAATTAATATCGCACAAAGTACATTTTTAAAACAACTGGAAATTCACTACTCATGTTACAGGGACTCACAGTGACATAGAAAAATGATAGCTCTACCATGCAGTGTGGCCCCTTGGAACCCCAGCCCCATCCGTTGACCCTGTAGCTGGAGGGAATAGTCTACATTTAGGGGCCCATAGAGCTAGAAAAATGAAGGCAACTACATGTAGAAGAATGATTGCCGTATATTTCAGAACGTATATTCGGGACCTTGAGGGAGGATTCTGATTGGTCGAGAGACACCACGTGACCACGTGACGTCACGTCACGTGGGCGTCGTCACGTGGTGTCGCTCGACCAATCAAAAGTCTCCCTCAGGGCCACAGTACAGGCTTCTCTACTACTTGTGGTCTCTCGGCGACAGAATTGTTTATTTATATTATCAGTTATGAGCAGGAGAAAGATCGGTGCCGGCGGCTACAAAAGCGCCGTTTAGCGAGCGACGTTCTATTCTCGCGTGCAGTCTCCGTGACATCAATGATCGCATTAATATATTTTTATACGATCTTTGGTGACATCCTATGGCTGTCCTTACAGCGTTGGTGCCTCAACTGCAACGGTCTGTCCACCCGAACTTTTCCGAGTCACTGAAGTCTGGTGGGGCAACCGAAGGACTACCTCCTCACAAACTATTTAAAATATGATTCTTCATGTGCCTCTAGTTTTGTAATCCACTGTCATGCATGCCAATGATGTGACCGTACCATTCGAGTAGCCCTATTTTCACTCACTCGTTAACGCAGAGCTTCGTTAAAAAGCTTTGAAAACAAACGTATAGAGAGTTACCACACAGAGGCTTTTTTGTTCTCCTGTACAAAATGAGTGAGTTGTTTTACATGACCGCGAAACAACTGCGTGTTTCCTCTTGTCAGCAGTTGGTGATATACGTCTTCATGTGATTCATCGCGCTGGCGTTAGTCAGTTCGTGGAAAATACGTGAATTTCATGATAGATGAGCTGCCATACTAAAACGCGCGCACTTTATTCTTGTTTGACTTACGATGCCTTACACGCCCTTCAATGAACTCTACATCGTCTGATCAAGCCTTTCTATATTTTGCTGAAACATAGTTAAACTCGCTCTGTTTTCCCTTTACCACAAAATTCAGCCCCAAGTAATTACTGATACAGAAATGGTTTATCGGAGCGACGACTAGTTACCAGAAGCAATAGGTACTTCAAGTAGTTGATAGGTATGATCAAACTCGCAGAACGTTTTAGGCAGCTACTGCAAGTAGTCGACTCGCTAATTTAGGCCCTATTGCGTGTTCGCCACAATTCGATCCTGAGCGCCAAAACGATGTGATAGGTAGTTTTCAGCATTCTCGTAAGGAAACTTGAATTTGATTAGCCGGTCCTATACATCTTGTGCGCCGCTCCATCAATTGTAAAATCGGGTTGCAACACATCTCATCTTCTTGTATTGTTTTCCGATTAATAGATATCATTTTGAGCCTTATTATTTATTAGTCCTGAATTATAATCTTACCAATCCGATGTTGCCGCGATGACCGTCACGTGTGTTTCGGTATCTCAATGTATGCGGGAATGAGCTGCTGTTGGCCCTCCCACACCCCACCCCACAAACTTCGCAACCATGAGGTGAGTAGGTGAGTCTCATCTACCTTCCATCTAATAATCTACTGATTCTACCATTAATTTGGCTGATGCGTTCAGAGCAAACCAACCGGAGAATAAACACATAACCACCAGTCTGTTAAGACACAGTCACAGCGGCAGTATAGCCATTTTGCTGAGATTTGGTCAATCGTTTTCGTTAAAAACAGTCTACTATGGGTAAATCCTACAGTGACTCTCTCATTTTCCACGTACTGGTGTAGCACAAATTTTTCGCGAGAAACGCATTGAGCAAAAAATACGGTAAATGTACACGGTTCCGGGTTTAATAATAAACTTCATTAAAATCCGCAAATATTTGTTAGCGACCATAATTTTGTAGTTAATCGCTGTGTGACAAAAGCAGATATTTTATCTTAAATTTTCTGTTTTATTTGGTTCCGCACGTCACCTCAATTAGTCCATCAATTACACAAGGGAAAAATAATTATGCGATAGTTTTTCAGAAATTTCTCCATGGAATTGGATAAACACTAAGCTTAACAGCATACTTTACAAAGAGCGAACAAAATTGTTCAGTTTTTATGCAACCTTGACAGTTGGGATTAAAAAATATGGCAGATTTTAGTAGGGTATCCTCCATTGCACCGTCGTGCACAGATTTACTTTCTCGCGCAACGAATTATTTAGTGTAAAAATGAGAGACATTTCCGCCATAGCATACAAGCGCTTGTGGGTTATTTCTAGAGTAACTCCATTAATGCATATAGTTTTGCCACAGGGCTGATGCCAACAACGTTGGCACAGCTGCGACTTACATAGTAAGATTATTAGTAAGTCTAGATTATTACACGTAAAACACCATCGGCGCGATGGTTTGTTGTAGTTGAGTGCTAGCGCATGAGATGTCTCCCACTGTGGATTACCCAGTTGCGCAATTGTGAGTTTGATTGATTGTGAAAACACTGAGAGGAATCCATGTTGATTAAGGGACGTGATGCAACGAGCGCGATCACTGAATGAACGCTTTTGGCGTCGGATCCTGCTACGCTATACATAGGTTCTTGTGTGAACGCACGCTATCTAGCGATAGATCTTCAGCGCGGTTTGCTACTAACAAATCTTACATTCGAATATCAGCACTAGAAATACGTAAAACCCCTCAGTAACAAATTATAGCTCAAGCATCTCATAAAGATTGGTTTCGCTACCAATAAACCAAACAAGTATATGATTGAACAAAACTGATCAACTACCCAACCCATAATGCTCGCAAATGCCCTCCACGACGTTCTATTCACAACACATTCCGTGTACGTCTGTCGAACAGAGCACACAAGTGGCAACTACCTCAGACAAATACTCGCTCACGTTTCGCCAACACGACCAACTAAAATGAAACCCTTGACACAATATGCGAGCCAGGACACAAATAATACAAACTTCGTCCTTCCTTCATTTCTCCCACTACACCTTCCAAACGAGGGTGTTGACTCCGCATTATTTTATAACAAAATCGTACTAGGCCCCTAATGGGTATGTGTAAAGCAGCTACTTGTTGGCTGCTTCTCGAGACCTACTCGAAAGGGTGTATATCCTACATCATTGGCACTTATTGACAATTTTAATTAGATTTCTTTTATACGTCATTGGTAAAAACCTAAGGTCTAGCTGTACGTTTGTAGTGGTGTCACGTTAATTGCGTGTCTTGTTGTCCCATGAACGTTTTAGCCAGATCAATATTAAGTTAATTACGTTACGGTTAATATCGCTAAGTGTATGTCTAAACTTGTAATATCGTAATGTAATGTATGTATTATATGTATTGTAAGCATGTGTTGTATGTGTAATGTTGTGTTGAAATTTATTTCAACATTACTCCGCCTAGCTAATGTTGTAAATACAACGTTACCCCACTAGCCAGCCTCACACTTGATCGCGTTTTATCAAAGATAGGCCCTACTTAAAAGACAAACGTGTAAGGTAGACAAATATGTATGACGAACCTGCTTTACGCAACAGATTTTTATGTTGAATTCGGTGTTATAAAATGAATTCGTTAGAGTAAAGTCAAGTCCTGTTGTCTACAAAAAAAACTTTAAAAAATGTCCGCCATTTTAGATTCGTGATCGATTCGCGCGTCCGTGTATTTTGAAATGCCCGAATTTGCCTCATGCTATAGATGTTATTGTCTAAATTTCAACATTAGTTGTGGGGTGGTAACATAAATTCCACTCTCATTAAATGTTAGAATTCTGACATACACGCAGTTGCTAGTATATTATCTATCTAATGGCTTGCACGCGGTAGCCGCCTCCAACTGATATCCATGGTACAGTCCACCAAGTTTATTCTGGAAAACGGCAGACGCAGAAGAAATCACAGAGTTAAAGCGTTTACCCAAGCTGACGTCTTGGCAAATTGCTTTGGGAACCCACACGCTATAAAATTCTGTCAACATCAGTTTACGGGTCGATAGGTTGGAAGCGACTACTCGTTGCCGCTTACCACCCTATACCCGCCCCTACATGTTAGTCTATACGTCGCTAGTGAAGTCTTGTAGTAACTTTACTCTCCGAGAATGAATCAGACAACAGATCCTGTGACTCATATATGTAAATGAGTCTCGTTCATTTATGTGCCCATTGAAATTATAAAGTTCCTTGCGATAAGTTCAGGCTATATGCAGGCGCTAATTCCAATATTTTTGCCAAAAAATCAATATATCTGCTGGCGAGAATGGAATCTCCCTCACACACACACGCACGCACGCACGCACGCACGCACGCACGCACGCACGCACGTACGCGCGCGCAGGTACGTACAAACACATACACCCCTACATACGTACACAGACAGACACTTTTCAGCGCTTACTCTATTTCTCACTTAATAACCACATCTCTGTCTCGCTCACCCCTTCTTACTCCTTATCTCTACCTCTACCGCTATTCCTTCACATCTTTTCTTCGCACTATTCCTCCTCTCTCTCTCTCTCTCTCTCTCTCTCTCTCTCTCTCTCTCTCTCTCTCTCTCTCTCTTCTCTCTCTCTCTCTCTCTCTCTCTCTCTCGTCTACTCTCTCTACTACTCTCTCTCTCTC
>NW_014577300.1:270907-271723 GCF_000485595.1 Priapulus caudatus | reverse complement strand
CTCAACTCGTTTGTCCAGAACCGAGTGCCACCTACCAAAGGCAAATCTTTTGCTATGACAGCAACAGCAACTATGTAGAAACTAACCCTGAGACATCTCGTTTATCTCTGAAGGCAGGGGGCAAGCGGTAGCAAACGAGCTCCCTGGCATTTAATTTTCTCGGCCGTTGCATGCGGAACCTGCTGGGTCGTCGAGAGGTTATGAGAGCATGGTGATTGATGAATACTTTATTGCATTCAATGAAGTCCTACTTTTAAATGACGAAATAAACGAAGTATAGAGTTGCACGCCATACAATTAATAATCCAGTAATAAAATGTTCCTAATACAGTATTTCACGAAGATGAAAAAACGCGTGTAAGCTTATGCTATAATGAAGGCTTGTTTTTTTAACTATACGTGTTTTTTGCGGCGACCTGAAGATTGTCGGGAACATTAAAGCCTTGAAATAATCGATCCAATTTATTTAATTTACAGCATGCCCTGTCACAACGGCCAGTTCTCTTAGACTGCTTTAGCTTCTTGTTCCTGTATAAGCAACTGCTAGAAATCTGCCTAACCGGTGTGTCGTGCAGCGTGCCAGGTTGTAAGTGGCAACCGAGACAACATTTAAAAAGCGCTTTTAGATCTTGTTCGCATTTATACTATTCTGCTCAATTCTAGCGTTCGTTCGCTTGTTCGTCCTTCGCCATTTACTTGCTTTCATTGCTGTCACATGATAGCCAGCGGACAGCTGGTCAGTACTGATGTGAAGTAAATGCTTGGATGCCTTTCAACATCTCTAAGGACCAGGCAATTAGTGCGGCATCATATATA
>NW_014577300.1:263679-270111 GCF_000485595.1 Priapulus caudatus | reverse complement strand
ATAATATTATTATTAACATAATTAATAACATAACACTAATATTAAGACGAATACTGACAAACGAACACTAGAAACGAATACTGATACTGTAAAAATTGAAAATGTAGACCCAGCATATAGATTTTGTTGGAAATTATACGTTTAATTTCTAAGCTATATCATTCCAGTATCATAAGTTTGATACTCGCGCGAATACAAGCGTTTTTATTCGATGTTGATTACCGAAGCCCTTATCATACACGGGAAATTACAATTGACCCCTTCAATAATAAATTGTCATTAAATATTTTCACGCCGAGTATGACGCCTAGCCAAATCAAATAAATTCACAAAAAATACTAAATGATAACTACTACACCTGGTTGAACGTCGATCCAAGACACTGAAGATTGGTTTTTTATCCCAGCAGGTTGATCTCACTTGATGTGCGGTATCATAAACAACGCTAGTGATAGGTATATATAATGCACTAACACTGATAATATTACCTAACACAACTCCGGATTCACATTAGTACAGATAATTTCGGACATCGGATACGCAAGCATGCACGTAACGCTATACCTATATCTACATCGTTGAACAGACTCAAACCAGTCCGACACATTCATTGTGCACAAGCCCTGGAAATATTATTACCGAGCAAAATGCATTAGGGATTATTCCGTAGAAATTAAGTCTGGTTCTTTCATATGCTAATACGAAGGAAAACCTATAATCTATTTCGCTGGTAGTGAATCGACCCATACTACGAGACGAAAATCCAATAGGAATATATTGGCAGCATGGGACTAGGGGAATTGCTGTTAGCGGTTAAGGTTTAGGGGTGCCCTAAAGTATTGTAAGAAAAATATCGAAGTACAGTATATGGTTTAGCAAGGTCTCTGCTGGGAAGCTCTCTCTCTTTCATACACACCCTCTCTCCCTCTCTTCCTCCCCCATCTCTCCCTCCCCCATCCCTCCCTCCCTCCCCTCCCCTCTCTCTTTCTGTCTCCCTATCGTTCTCTCTGTGTGTTTTCCTCCCTCCTTCTCCCCTTCTGTTTATTCATCCATCACCCATCCATCCATCCATTCGACCGTCTGTCCATCCGTTTATCAATCCTTTCCCCCATCCACCCATCCGTCCATTTATAGCTATCTATAGCTAGCTATACGTGTATCATTTGCTTGCGTTTTCTCTCGCGCTCTCAGTCTCTACCTCTCTCCCTATCTCGCTTGTTGCGTTTAGACTGCGTTGCGAAGTGCTGTCATACTCAGAGACGCAGCTGTAAGC
Organism: Priapulus caudatus; assembly: GCF_000485595.1. Classification (NCBI taxonomy): domain Eukaryota; kingdom Metazoa; phylum Priapulida; class Priapulimorpha; order Priapulimorphida; family Priapulidae; genus Priapulus; species Priapulus caudatus. The sequence continues at coordinate 268,838 of NW_014577300.1, read as the reverse complement.
TAAAACAGACGATAGTATGAGATGTTGGCACTATTTCACTACATTGAATTGTATCTCCTGAAGAATACGTTAAAGTGCTTCCAATTAATATATAATAATTGCGTGCTCAGATCAATTGCGTAGTTCATCGAAATTCTGTAGTGTCTGAGTTTAAAATACAAGCTTATTAATAGTCGAATAGTAATGAATTGCTCCCAGTATTCCCAGGCAAAAGCAATATCTCAGATCAATCTTGCTAGGATGGGAAGCACATAATATAAGCCACAACTATCTATGCATACTAAACTACTTTGCACACTCAAGCTTGTTGCTGTACAATGCACACTGGTACACTGTCAATTTACAATATGTAATTATAAAATAATTACAGGATTTAGTAGTAGTATATTGCACAACACAATTTAATATCACATGTAAATTATCCACCGAAATCATCTAAAAGATGTTGTTGGTCTGTTTAGGGCACGTTTATAGTTACCACTCGTGTATGTTCAAAGAAGTCAGCGCAGAAAATATTTAATTTGAGATTTCCGCACATTACTTATGCGTGAAAAAATACGTTACATTCATATTTTCATAGGATATTTTCATTCAATGGAGTACGCATATAACGTATTGCGCGTGGTTATGTATATGGCCGTGTTGAAAATGATTCAGCAATACCAGCTGTCACCGTTTCACTGCAAATCAGCACTTAAATGCGGGCTATGTATCTCAGCTGCCTTCAACTGCTATGGACGGGTATTCGTTACGGGAATACTACACTCAGCATGGGACACATCATATATATAGCCGTCTACAATTGGAGGTATTGATTGCTTGTGCGAGCAACGCGGCAGGCGTATTAGTGCAGCACGGTTACTATAGGCGTAGAGACCGGCAGCAGTTTAATGGACGTATTAGCTCTTACCGAAGATCGCATTAGCACTCGTAATTACCCGTGTAAATAAGCCAGGTGTATATATATCACAACGTACGGCCGCACTATGCGCATCCAAACGCTAATTTCTCCAGTACTAGACTAGCAAATACTTCGTGTCATGCATAATCACACTACCTTATGGCAAAATAAACTCTAGTTCCTCCCATTTCACTGCGCGTTTGCTTAAAATCCACAAGAAAGAGGTGCGAAATCTGGTAATCTGGCGCCAACGCCGACTTGTTTGCCAAACAGTTAGCCTCGAAGCGGTTAGGTGACGTCACATGTTTTCATCTTTGCTACACCCGTACCGCAGTACCGCTGCACGGTTGCTTGGGCTCAAGGGGTCGTTGTCGTAACAGGTACTACAGATATGTACCCGAGGTACATATATGTATACACAAAGTGTACCAGACTTGTACTACAGAAGTGTACCCTAACCCTAACACTAACCCTAACTCTAACCCTAACCCTAACCCTAACTTTAACCCTAACCCTAACCCTAAACATACCTCATATAAAAATATAAACATAATATTAAACAACCTAAAACTACCTCGGGTACATATCTGTAGTACCTGTTACGACAACGACCCTTCGTGCGTTGCTTGGGAGGGCAACGCTAAACTGTCAACAACATCGGAGAATTTGAACAACATTAGAGGTATTTTCAAATGCCTTTTATAAGACAACGCGCAGTGAAATGGGAGGAACTAGAGTTTATTTTGTCCTAAGGTAGTATGATTCTGCATGACACGAAGTATTTGCTAGTCTAGTACTGGAGAAAGTAGCGTGTAGATGCGCATAGTGCGGCTTGCAACGTATGATTATAATTCATTTTAACATATGAATTGTAAACAACGTGTGAAATGTAGCTGAAATAATTCTGTGCTTGTATATATTCTGTTGATAATCGACCAATTGATTGTTCCAACATTATTCTAAATTAATAGTTAATTGAAGGGAAATTAAATACTATGCATGTTCCTGGGCATAGGTGTTTAATTCCCAAGGCAATTCCCAAGGCAATCCAGTCTACTTGTAATATCAGTATTCCGGTCCAGCTCGCGGTATTATTATATCACAGCAAACTTGGATGGTATAATCGATTATATGCCACTACCTTTCGATACAGTTACTAAGTTACAGACGACGTGCCCTCGTTGATACGACAACATGGCATTCAGTGCCCTCTACTTGTTAGACGTGTTCGTGGGCGCGTTTTTCATGCAGACGAAAGACGAGATCGAGACACGTATATAATAATAATATGAAATACAGTATAGTATATTTTATAATAGTATTGTTTTCTGTCACAGGGCTGGCTCTACCTGTGTAGCCCCTTCGCTCCGCCATATGAAGGAGTGACCTGTGGCGGGGAATAGTATCTGTGCCTGTGGCAGAGCGGAAGGCTACACGGGTGGAGCTCTCACAGATTATACTTCGATTGACGGATATTAAATCAAATTAGTTTACGGTTTATTGTGCCTATAAGTGTTCTGAGTGGTATGACCCAGGATACGCCACGCGTAAGATGTTACTTGACCGCACACTATCCTCTGTCCTTCTAATCTTTGCGTTAGATACCGTATTTTTCTCAGCTATTATTCATGCGCGCAAATTTACACGTCTAGCTGTCTGCGATTCATGACCACTCGTATACGCATTAATATTATATAGTTATGTAACAATGTATGAGATGTATATGCATACCTACAGTAACATGCGACATATTAAAATGGCTTGTGTGTACACTTATTGTATCACTAAGTGTGTGTACTCTTATTGTATCACACTGCTGTTCCACACATATAAATATCCGTCATTACGTGCATCTGAAAATTCGTAGCTCTATAGAAGAAACATATGCTCACAACCGCCAAACTCATAAACCCCTCCCAATTATAACATCAACACCCACTTTAAGTGATATTAGCTACATATTAAGCCAGGACAGCGGCTTAAGACTCTAATTAAGTCTGTCAAAAATTAGCTGCGGTGCTAGTTAATTCCCTCCTCCCACAATAGATGGTACGTACGCAGCTTGTGCCGCGCCTGAGACAACAGATGTGCTTGCTCAGTAACTCGCAAGGAGTGCAGGCTACATGTACAGCTATCCTTCCGCTTCCTCGTGTTGATAGCGTGACGAGGATATTGATCCGAGCGTATCGATTTGTTTCCCTGCAATATGGAGGTTATATGCGTGAACCACCACCGCGTTTGTCTAATTTGAGCGCGTATAAATGAATATCTGCGAAATATACACGTACGCACTTTTCGAAGGCACGTGGAAAGTAATCCGATTAGAATGTATGCAGCCATATATATATATACAGGCCCGTAGCCAGCTTTCCTATGGTGGGGGGTTCGGTTTTCAATGTTGGCAATTTGCTCGGCAGGGCGTAGTACAAGAATGTACCAGGGGGGTGCTAACGGAACCCCAAGTGCGAGCACGCGAAGGGGGGGGGGCGTCTGGGGGTGGGCGCCCCTCCCCAGAATTTTTTAAATTACACCCCTCAGATGCGTTTTGCTGCGCGTGGGCAAGGGGGTCGGACTCCCTGGACACCCCCCCTGTAACACGCCCCTGCTCGGGCGCGAAGCGACCAGGCGAGGGAGCCAAGCGACCGTACGGGGGGAGGGTGTGGGAAGGGGGTGTTCACTGTTCACCCTCCCGCACGATGGAGATTTTGCAATTATTACACTAAAATGGAGCGACCTGAGGTGAAATTCTTGCAAATTTTCAAAAAAAAAAAATTTTGGCTTGGTGGGGAGGGGCTCGGGGGGGGGGTCGTTCGAACCCCTCGAACCCCCCCTGGCTACGGGCCTGTATATATATATATTCAATGGCGTAAATAAAAATCGTTGCGATGCGGAATAAATCAGCCAAGTTAGCCTTCACGTTTATCCGAATGCGTGAATTATACAATCACCATTTGGTCATATCCTTTACCTTTCTGCTCAACGAACGAATTCTGAGCATGAAGCAGTCATGTATTGCTACAATAAAAAGAATGATTTGCACGCAAATTCAATCATGCAGGATGACCGCGTGCAATATACGCGTTTCGTTTTACGGGCTTTACACAATAAATTCGCTTACAATACATTTGTCATTATCTACCCCTGGTGTTATGTATTATTTATTCCTGGTAATAATTTACCTTGGGCGATGAATACGCTCACAATAAAACATAAACACATCACAATACATCACAATTTTCAATATAGTAGTAATGTGCACGCATCCATCTTTGCTCTGCTCGTACCAATATTTACATTATCGTAGTCGAAACACAGCGACATCGTTATATTACTATCGACTATATTACAACCAGGACTGGATGGCTAGACAGTTAGCGCTGTTAAATAATGCAAACGGAAATTAAATCTTTTCCGGTAGGAAATGTTTGGGGGTGGTCGACATGGTTAACGAGGCGAGAGTTTCCAGTGTGTATAATGATCTCGTTAATTACGTCAGATATCTGCAGTTAACCTGAGGGCTTTACTGATGAGCACGTGTAGAGATGAACAGATTTACTTTTAGCCTGCGTCGCACATGTACAGCAGCTTGGAGATATATATATACTTGCCTTCAGCCCTCAGAGCAATATCAGCCCTTCAGCGCAATATAGCGTTGTGGACCATGCAAATCCTTGTATCTCTAAATAGAATGATCATGCAATGACAAGCATCACACATAATTTACTATAGTTCTCACCAAGAGCTAATAATACCTGGTATTATTAGCTCTTGTTCTCACGTAGCTAAAACTCACGGAGATACCCTTATGAACACGACAAAGCTAATGCAGGGGCGTAGCTACCATAACGCTTATACGCAGTTGCGTACACATCATTTCACACAAAAAACATTTTTTATTGCAGAGAAAGAGAGAGGGCGAGAGAGAGAGAGAAAGAGAGAGAGAGAAGAGAGAGAGAGAGAGAGAGAGAGAGAGAGAGAGAGAGAGAGAGAGAGAGAGAGGAGGAGAGAGAGAGAGAGAGAGAGAGAGAGAGAGAGAGAGAGAGAGAGAGAGAGAGAGAGAGATGGTTTAGAAAATCGATCGGCGACAAATACGCGGTCACGGGGCACACGAGCGATAATAATCGCCCGGCTAAATAATCGCCCGAAAATATCTATGTATATTATGGATGCGTATATATTATAGTATATATATAGTATGATATATATATAAATATATATGCGTATCGCCGAAATATACCACTCCTAATGGTAGGGGACG
>NW_014577300.1:252820-262607 GCF_000485595.1 Priapulus caudatus | reverse complement strand
ATCGGACGTGTTGTTGATATCATGTGATGTTAAATGTTCTGTCGAGTGGCGTACGCGTACGCTCTCAAATTCGCTACGTCACGTGTGCCCCTTCGTGATCGGGCGATAAAAATCGCTATACGTGTGCCCCTTCGTGATCGGGCGATTAAATTCGCTGGCAACTTTAATCGCCGCGATCGGGCGATAAAAATTGCTCGTGTGCCCCTAGCATAAGAATGTGCGTTAGTTCAACATGTCTTGATAATAAAACGAAAATTACATGATTAGTTATATTGATCTTTAAAGATCACATCTTGTTGCTCATTAAGAGAATAGTTCTACTAAAAAGATAATTGTCGTAGTCAGAATGAAGGTTGCACATTTACTCAAAAGTGCCTCAAATACCATCTCCTGCGATCTACATTTAAAAAATTTCTGGGGGGGGAGCCCCAGACAACCCCCCCCCCGCCTCTAGGAGTATACATCCATTTCACCCTAGCTACGCCCCTGTAATGGGACGCCGATATGGCGAGAGTAACTAATTAACTCACTGTCGTGATAGTGAACCTTATAGTGACACTTTGTGGCAGTTTCCGGAGCTACTCAATAAAAACATCTGCTTTAAAATGGTTTATACCTACATATGTACGTATAACTGTGACAGAGGCACGCATACAGCAACGTCCACCAGCTTTCCAATATTGCCATGGTTCGAAAGTGCGTTTCCCTAAACCTTTCAGACCTTTCCATCGCAGCACAATGTTAAACTCGTTTAGCTTATCGCATTTGCCCTGTAGGTGCACTTATGATTAATAGGTTTACACTCAAACTTATTATATGCAATTGCGCGCACATAATCTGGTGTGCTACTGCTGCCTAGCAATATAACCCATGCATTTATTATACGAATACAGTCATTTTGATATTCATGTTGTATGCAATCATACTCGGGTCATATCTGTGCCAGCAATCAGCTTAATTTCCAGCTTTAATATTTTGACTCTTAATATTTTCACCTTTACTAAATTGCGAGGTTGTAATATTGTTCTTTACGTTGCAGGAGTTTCACTATGCATTCGAAACTTGTGGGCGACATCGTGGCTCTGCTGCTGCTCGCTGTAGCGACGCTAGCGAACAATAGGCTGCCAGGAATTCAATACCTGCAAGAGACACCCACCGATATCACGCTGACGTGGACGCAGTCAGATAGACAAGTTGCGAGCCTCGAGCTCGAGTACAGAAGCGTGCAGCCCGGTGCGGAAACGGAATTAGTGAAGACACCGCTCGAACCGAGTCAATCTGCGTACGTGATCGCCGGGCTCAGTCCGGATACGTGGTACCTGGTGTGCCTGGGCGCCATCGCCAGCAACATGGAGGACACGCGGCGCATGTGCGAAGTGAAGAAGACGATGCTCGTCAACGGCTCACTCAGCGACACGCACCTATTCGACTGGGAGACGCACGTCTACCACGACCGCGTGCGCGTCGCCTTTTACCCGAAAGCGGACGTGCCCTACGACGCGATGAAGTTCACCGCCGACCTGTACGTGAAGACGCAGAACCCGAAAGTGCTCGAGCGGCCGACCGTCAACTGGCTCAGCGATCGCGACATCGAGTTCAGCGGCGCCGGCGTGCAGCCGAACACCGAGTACCGGCTGTGCGTCGGCGTCGAGGCGGCCATGAGCGAGGTCGCGGACGTTCACACGACCGACGAACGCTGCGTGCCTCTGTGGACAGCGAAGACGCCACCGCCGACGTCCCCGCCTCAGCCAAACAGTGCGCAAGTGTTCGTAGCGAATATGGTAATCTTCGGCTCCGTGCTACTGCTTTTACGCGTCGCGTATTAGCCACGTACGAAAGCTCCTCGTCGGAATTGCGCGATCGAAATTCCGTCGAGATTAGGAATTAGTAAAATTAATATTCAGGTAATAATTGTGCGAGCGAGTTAAAAAATATTCATTAGTATCAATCTTGGAAAGAGATTATTCGAACACCAGCAGTCCTATAGTTGCATACATATGGTAGGTACAACCCGCTGCAGTAAATTTGAGATTTTTTTGGTTTCTTGGGGTATTTTATGGCAATACGATTGCAATACAAACATGATTACTGACGTAACATGTTAAATTTCACCCATGGGAAGCAGTAGCCAGTTGTTACTTTATTAGTTTATACAATCAATAGTTTAATAATATCAGGAGTAGATAATAGGGAATTCCCTATTATCTACTCCTGATAATATATAACCTACTGATATGATAGGTTGCGTCAGCGTGCATTTTATATGCACCCAGCCTGGCGCGTGTCTCTAATATCAATCAATACATTCCTGAACAACGGACAGATATCATTGCAATGCACTGAGGGTTAGCTTTTGCCTGGTCATCATTACCTGTGAATGTTGGCCTGTATGTAGTACAGTTTCTTTTTGTATAAATAGCTAAATTAAGGCATATCATTTGTCACAGTATATACATCGATTGGGATATGTAAAAACCTAAGGGTACGTACCTCTTTTACCAGTATGCTGGGATTGTTTATTTATGTAAAGTTGGCTTTATGCAACTTTATTGTTATAGTTCAACATAATGTCACATATAATGTCATATATATAATGTCAATATATAATGCCATATATGTCATTATACTCACACATATGCCTCATATGGCACATGTATAGATCTCCATGTGATGGTAAATACCAAGTAAATGATAATAGAAAACATCGTAATCGTGGATAGTTTATAGTGTGTAACCGCTATTGCTGTAGCCTATAACTAAACCACCCGACTGGAATACAGTTCTTTCCTCGTGGTAATCATGGTTTTTAACAACCTTATTTCAACGTTCCATAGGTCTCTTCGTTATTACGCCATCTCGTTATTATTAATATTAGTATAGAAACTGTACTACAACTTTGTGACAAAATCGTAATCAAACACGTGCTGACATCTAGTGGGTAACGTCGCTGTGTAGTTACATTTTATAATAGCCAAGTAGTATCATGAACGTATTATGGACTTATTATTATTAGTATCAAGAGCGTATAAAGAAGAATTTACCTTCTTTATACGCTCTTGTTAGTATACATAGACATGATAGTATAGTATTATCAAGAGTACATAATAGAGTACATAATCTATTATGTACTCTTGGTATTATATATCATAGGTGTATAGTAGACAGAGATTCATGGTAGTATCACTCCTGGTAGTATCACTGTGTAGAATGGAAGTATTTTGTGCGATTGATAATGGAGAAAATATTTCATCTATTCTATAGTGTTAAAACGAATGTCAATGAATCACTTGTCAAGAACTGCCATTTCATATTTATTTAGGGTAGGCCGGCGAACTACATCATAACAATGGAAATTAAGCCACAGAACAATAGGTCAATGTTCCAAGTTTATATATATATATATATAATATTATATGGTATATTTATATATACTATCACATGTGCTATGTCCCTGGCGCGGCAGCACACTTAACCTTTTCGTTGCGGGTACAGGCCAATTTTCGTGGTCAGGCAATTTTTGTGGCGTTGCGCGTCACAGCACATCGCCACACAAGTTGCCATACGAGCAATTTCGTGGTGAGAATCAAACCGGTTTTGACTTTTCGGCAACTCGTTCCACTAATTTCCGTGGCGGGTGGTGTTGGACGACCGCACACTTGGCCATTTTTGTGGCGACACGAGTTGCGAGATCAAACCGGTTTTGATTTCTTCACCAGAAAAATTGCTCGTTTGGCAATTTGTGTTTGTGATCGATGGGCCTGTGACGCGGAACGGCCCAAAAAATTGGGCCGAACACGGAAAACAACCTCCAAAAAACTAAATAATGCCTGTACGGCAACAAAAATGGTGAGGGTTGCTGCTAGTTTAGATCGAAAGGAATATAATAGCGCTATGTTGATACTGTGGGTAGTTTGTACTTTTTTGTGTCTTAATGGTCTTGTCTTTAGGAAAAAATCATGGTTATCATGATTGGAGCCTAGGATTGATGTATTGGAATTATTGAATTTTTATAAGCAGGACGGTTTGCATTGTGCGGATTAGAGATATTTGTTATTCCTTATGCGTTTGTATAGACATAGTTCATTAGGGTAGGTGTGCGTCGCTAAAAAAAAATGTTTTAACACAAAATTCATACCATCATTTACCATAGATGTTATGTTGAGTTTTAATGTGTGCGGCTTTTTGTCTGTTTCTTTGTTGGCGTATATTCCAGAGGGTAAAACGGGGGTGCTTAGAGCATTGCATTCAGATTATGATTAAACTTGTTTATTTAGGTTAGATCAGACATTTCGTGTTTCAGTATGGTACGTATGGTATGATTGTTAACGGAAGGTTCATATTATATTCGACTGCGTTTCAACGGGTAACTAATTTTACACATATATTAGTTTCAATATAGCTGATCAATGCGAGTATTCCCATGCTGCAATAAATATCTGGATGATGACGTTTATTAATTGGTAGGATATTATGTAGGCTAATTTTACCACTATAGATAAAATTTTAGTTACAGCAACGGAGTTTTACTAGATTGTACTAGTCTCTATTCGGGGCATGTTATATAACGCTCCTGGCATGCAGTTTCGTCAGCACACAAGTCTAATGAATGGATGGTGAAGGATCGCTGTTGCATCGCGGGGACTCGCGCATGCTCTCACGAAGGAGGATTATTAATGAGAAGGCTAAATCTAGCTCAAAGTCAATATGTTAAACAATTTTGTGTTAAGATATTTTATTCATTTGTAATGCATTGAAGTAAACTTGGGTTAACGACCAAATATCGCACCTTAACAATAAACTTCGTTAGAGGGCGCGAGGAGCTTGAAAAAAGATAATAATAGATATAAATTAGGAAGCTAATACTATAAAAATTCGTCACGATAAACACAGTGCTTTTTAGAAAAATTGTTCTAACTCGATGAGACAGAAAATTGATGAGATGCAATGGGTGGTTCTACAAGGGTTCAGGATGAGGTTAATGTAACGTTCATGTTCGTTATATAGGGCATTAGGCATAGCTCTAGGTCCACTCATATGATGTTTAGATTCGTCACTTGGTAGAAGAGGGTGGCTTGTCTTTTTTTGGGTAACCCCACTCCCTGTTGTATCGATAACCGCACTGCTTGACGTAGTCAATTATTGACACGGGTTCGACGTTTTATTATTACTTATGACCTTTTCTGTATGTTGTAATGTCTCAGTTCGAACTTTTCACGGGAAAGGCAATAGACGGTTAAATGAGTGGGTGAAACGCCTTAATCATTCGATGCTGTCAATAGTGGGATGAAGTTCTAGTTAATTTGAACCTTTTGTTGTCCGTTTGCTGTTGTTCGCGGCGTTGTTGCGCGACTGTATCTATTTTGTAATACTGTTTAGTGACAGTCGAGTATCATTAATTTTATCCTACTTTTGGAACGTATCTTATGCGAGATGTAATACGGTAACTGATAGATGTGCGTATATAGCTAAATAGATTTGAGTTACGAAAGGAATGAGCGGATAATAACAAAAACACAATTATAGTGCATTAATGTCATGAAAACCGTATCTGTTACATATATATACTATTGCATGCACATTGACAAGAATTATGATGAACGTGTAGTGAGAAATATTCACCGAATTTATATACTTATTATTATATATATGATCGGGTCTATCAATATTGATAGACTCCTGATATTATATATATATAAGCATCTAAATAGTAGCTCGTAGTTAGTTCTTAGTGTTGGTGCAGTGTTAGTGTCGGTATACATGTCTGCTTTAAATGTTAACCACACAATAACTGTTTTTCATAGAATATTTAATAAAATATGTTCTCATAATTTATATAAAATCAATTAATTGCTTTTTAATTTACGCTAACCTACTGAATCATTAGAAACACCGAACCTGGACCAAACTGGACAACAAATAAACTGGACATCTGGACATCCCGTGCTGGATCTTCCTTCATACAAGTACACCTCTCAATTACGCCGTATAACGTGGTAACAAGAGGGAAAACAGGGACAGAAAATAAAAAAACTGATAAAAGCATGCTAAATAAATGTGACCAATCTCAAATAATAAATAATATAACAAAATGATCACTTCAGCGTCGCGTATCCCCGCGGTCGCGTGCGCATATCCCGCGGAACTGCGCGTCTCATCCGCGCGCAGCGCTTATGGATCAACAGCAAAGCTGTGCCACGCAATCTTGTATCATGTCTCTCTGGATGTGGGTTAACTCTTGAAACAATGTGTATACAGTATATAAAGTATTGTGTTTGAGGTTATAGCTACAATGTATGACATAATCTGGATTGAAATGTTTTAAATCAATTCCATGTAGAAATTTATTACATTTGAAACAATGATAACAAATTCTAAGTGAGATCATGACGTAACATTATTCAGCACACATTCAAACGATGTTTTTACGTTGATCAGCGGCAGCAACCAGATGTACTAGCATTATGCCTACAGTTCTGGCTTCCCCGACGGGTTCTGAATAAAACAAAATTTTTTTTAAGACGGGTCGCACCTTTTTATGGTTATAAACTGTAAGGCAATGTACGAATTTTATCATTTTAACTTGAGAGATAAATTAACTGACATCTGTTGCGGGGCAAGATCGTACGGGGTTTCGAGGCAATTTGAGACGCTAGGGCTGGATGCCGCTTTAAATAGATGGAGGGATGGGTTTCCATCTGCGATCATACATGCCACTTAATTACTAAATAACAATTTGTTTTATATGTAATTATGAATTAAAAGAAATAAAGACAGTCGCTATTTGTTTTCATTGAAGAATATCCACATTGATCAATATATTCAATTAGGACGTAAGAAGCACCATGTGCCCGAAAATTATTAAAATTAAAATTTCAAAGAGGACACGGTACATACGACAGTGTAACGTTGCAGATTACTATCAGAATTGTAGCCCCGATGGGAGGGTACGTGGCTGAGTCGCACCCAAGCTTTTTAAGACAAATACAACATGCTCAATAAATGTAAATAACCAACAAGTGCCGCGGAGCGACAGCGCTCATCTAACGTCTACTGCGGTGACTCTGTGGTGGAGTGGTGGGATTCTAGTAAACCCTGTTAGTCCCAAATGTGTTCACATACACGCCGACACGTTGGAATGCACAAGGGATGGTATCAGAACCTTCCAAAGGAATGTTCGTTGGATCGTTATGAAAGTTGCCACGAGATGGCGCGTACGTTTAAGTGTCTTCAGATTAAAGATGGAAGCTCCATCAAACGTAGTACAACAAGCTATTTTGCAACAGCAGATAGGTAGCACTCATCCATTTACCTACGCAAGCTACAGGCTGCAATAGACAGCTGCCACTGTAACCAATTAACGCAGGCAAAACTACACACTACGCAATAACACATGCACTGGCAGTAGCCAACTGGCAGTGCGCATACGCTTACATGTAACATACTGACAGTACAGAATGCATAGAAATTATTACCGATTTAAGCAGCATAAACCTTCTTTAACCAAATTTAGCTTTTTTGAATTTCACTGTGACATTGTAAGCCTCATACATCCAGGCATGTATAGATTCTACTAGCAAACCGGCAGTCAAATTTCTTTCTAACAGACAGGCAACAAAATCCAATGTTATAACCCTCCATCTTGAGGGTCAAAAGTTATCTGACACTTACTCTCGCATGTCAGCAGAAAGTAGATTTCATGGTCCTTTCATAATGCCATAAAAATGCTAGGTCACCGCTGAAAACAAAAAAGTTTTTCAATCGCTCCGTCAGACATGTCCTCAGAAATGTCTAAAATCTGCCCTGTGCCATTGACGCTTTGACGCTGGACTCCAATGTTCGGCATAGCGAGGCTCTCCTACCATGATGCTATACACCGACTATCAGCGAGCCTAGTCCGAGCCGTTTAGTATTTTGTGGGCCGCAATTTCTGCAATTCCATCAGCGCTATAGCCTTAAGTTAAGGACCGTGAATGTTCCCCGCTTCTTTTTACACCTCTTACCTTGACTTTGAACGCCCCAGCTTCGATCATACCCAACCTCGATTCTTCGATTACCCCCCACGTCCCCGAAGTATCGGACCGTACGTCAGGGCGTTAAGATTGTGCCCAATCTGTTGGACGAGCGACGCTCGGCACGGGACGGACGGAGCGAGTCATGCGATTCTACAAGCTGATTCTGAATAGGTCAGATGAGCCTAAAATAAGGTTTATAAACGAAAAAAATCCTTTCAACCACTTTTACCTACAGTCCAATTTCTTTGCGTGATAGCTAAATTCTATTTCTTTCGCCTTATGTGGAGGTCAGGAAATCTTTTCCTCATCACGTCTAACAATGTGACCGAGCCGTGTAGCCCCTTCACCAAAGTTTAGCTAGACTATCAGCTATGGCATTCCCGGGTTATACTTTCTTGCCTGTATGATCACTATACGCAAAATGGCTGCCTACATAATGCAAAGAAAGAGAGTTGTCTAAGCATGTAAATTAAACTACATTGACTGTTGTTCACACTAACAGCTTTTCACTTAAGTAATAAAACGGGTGATTATATCGAAACTAACATGCCTATGAATGACCAAAAATTCTCTGCAGCACACTTTTAAAGACAGTTACATCGACAACAAATTACGAAACTGCCCCCCGCGTCATTATGATGACAACCGTGACACGGTTTCTTCTCTACATTAACGGCCTGTATCTGTAGCTTCCTGGCCAGTGGGCTTGCTATCTATAATATATACCGTGTTTGGATCGCGCCAGGACCACACAAAGTCTGGGCACAAAAACTCAACGGCGGTCGTCAAATGGAGTCATTGCGTTATCACAGAGGAGGAAGAGCAGGAAAGACAGAGCAAGCGAGTGTTGACACGGGGCAGAAAAACGAGGACGAGGTGCGAGACAGACAGACAAATAAGACACATACAGACAGACCAGACACAGAGAGCCGAAGCCGAGACACGCGCACACGACCATGACGCCACGCACGCACCCACGCACACACACAACTCACGCACGCACGCACCAGCACGCACGCACGGCACGCACGCACGCCACGCACGGACACACCGCACAACACAGCACACCACACACACACAACACACACACACGCGGAAGAGAGAGAGAGGGAGAGAGCAGGGCGGGAGAGCGACGAGAGAGAGGAGAGAGACGAAGAGAGAGACGAGAGCAGACGGTACGTAGAGAGAGAGAGAGACGCACGAGGAAGAAGGGGTATGGTGGAGTAGAGCAGTATAATTAGAATCGTAGAGTATGAGAGAATGTCGCAATTGACTGATTGAACGGAGAGAGGACTCACCGCAAGAGAAAGAGAGCGTGGAGAAGAGCGATACCAACGGATTAGATAGACGAGAGACAAGAGAGAGAGAGAGCGGAACAGAAAGAGAGGCCACAGAGACGGGAGAGACGGAGGTGCGGAGAGAGAGAGACGAGAGAGGAGAGCGACGAGAGAAAGAGAAGATAGAAAGAGAGAGGGAGACGAGATGGAGGAGAGAGCAGAGCAGAGCAAGAGAGGAAGATTCACAACTACACACGAGAGAGTGACGCGGACACGGCTCACGCACGCATAATAAAGACGAGGATACTGATGGAGCAGCGGATAAGGAGACAGCGACAGAGAGACAGAAGATGATGAAGCTTAGGAGGGAAGATCGACAAGAACGAGCGAGGAGAGGAGACCGGCGCTATAACTCAATACAATTTAACTGCGTAACAACACAGTCAAATCGAGGGAAAAGACAAAGAGAGGAAGAACAGATCCGCGAGGAGAACTAAG
>NW_014577300.1:247887-252795 GCF_000485595.1 Priapulus caudatus | reverse complement strand
TTACGTATTAGTGGACTTATATATTAGTATCAAGAGCGTCTAAAGCAAGAAATTTACCTTCTTTACACGCCTCTGTTCATGTATACATAGACATGGTAGTATAGTTTGATCAAGAGTACATGAATAGAGTACATAATCTTATTATGTACTCTTTGGTGATTATATATCATAAGGCTGTATAGTAGACAAGAGATTCATGTGTAGTAACTCTTCAATCAGCTGTGCTAGGTATACTTAGTAGTTTCAGCTGGATATTGTTGTGCGATCTTGATAATGCGAGAAAATATTTCATCTATTCTATAGTGTTGTTAAAGACGAATTGCTCAATGAATCACTTGCTCAAGAACTGCCTATTTCATACTTTATTTAGCGGTTTCTAGGCGGCGAACTACACTCATAACAAGGAAATTAAGCACAGAACAATAGGTCAATGTTCCAGAGTATTATATATATATATATATATTATATATAGTTATATATATTATATATATATAATATACATGATACCTATACAACATGTGGCATGTTCGCTTGAGCGGGCAGCACACATTTCCTATCATTTTTCCGGTGCTCAGTACAGGCCAATTTCGTTTGGTCGGCCAATTTGTTGTGGCCGGTTGCCGGCTCACAGCACAACCACCGACAAGTGTGCCGACCAGCGGCAAGTTTTCGGTGTGAGAAATCAAAACCGGTTTGATCTTTTCGGGCAACTCGTGTCACACTAAATTTCCGTGGCGAGTCGTCGTTGCCGGCCCCGCGCACACTTGCCATTTTTGTGGCGACGCCACGATTGCCGAGAATCAAACGCGGTTTGATTTCTCACCACGAAAATTGCTTCGTGTTGGCAATTTGTGTGCTTTGTGGTGAAGTGTGCTGTGACGCGGCAACGGCCACAAAAATTGCCGACCACGAAAATTGCCTGTACGAGCAACAAAAATGGTGAAGTGTGCTGCTAGCTTTAGATCTAAAGAGATATACATAGGCTATGTTAATACTGTTGGGTAGTTGTAACTTTTATTGTGTCTTAATGGTCTTGTCCTATATAGGAAAAAAATCATGTTCTCATGATTGTAAGCCTAGGATTGATGTATTGAATTATTGAATATTTTATAAGCCACGGACGGTTGATATGTGGGATTAGTAGATATTTGTTATTCCTTATGCGTTTGTATAGACATAGTTCATATAGGGTAGGTGTCGCGTCAGCTAAAGTTTTATACACAAAATTCAACCATCTTTACCATAGATGTTATGTATGAGTTCTTAATGTGTGCAGCTTTTTGTCTGTTTCTTTGTTGGCGTTATTCCAGGAAGGTATACAACGGGTTGCATTAGAGCATGCATTCAGATTATGATTAAACTTTTTTATTTATTAAATCCAGACATTTCGCTGTTTCAGTATGTTACGATATGTATGATTTTAACGGAGTTTCATAATTATATTCGACTGCGTTTCAACGGCGTAACATCATTTACCAACATATATTATTTCAATATATCCGATCAATGACGAAGTATTCCCATTGAATCCAAATAAATATCTGGATGATTACGTTTATTTAATTGGTATGATATTATGTAGGCATAATCTTACCCCACTATAGATAAACATTTTATTTACAGCCAAACGGAGTTTTACTATATTTACTAGCTCTCTATTCAGTGGCCATGTTATATACCGCTCCTGAGCATGCCAGCTTCTCGTCAGCACACACGTCTATGAATGGATGGTGAAGGATCGCTGTTGCATCCGGGGACTCGCGCATGCTCTCACGAAGGAGGATTATTTAATGAGAAGGCGAAAATCCCTAGCTCAAAGCAAATATGTTAACAAATTTTGACTGTTAAGACATTTTTATCTACTTTGTAATGCATTTGAAAGTAACTTGGGTTAACGACCAAATATCGCACCTTTAACAATAAACTTCGTATAGATGGCGCGAGGGACTATGAAAAAACACGAATAATAATTAAGAATAAATTAGGAAGCTAATACTACTAAAATTTCGATCACGATAAACACAGTGCACCTATTTAGAAAAATTGTTTCTAACTCAGGTGAGAACAGGAAAAATTGGCATGAGATGCCAATGGGTGGTTCTAAAGGGTTCCAGGATGAGGGTTAATTAACTTTCATTGTTCGTTAATAATAGTAGGCATAGGCATAGCTCTAGAGTCCACAAATCATACTTGATGTTTAGATTCGTCACTTGGTAGACAAGAGGGTGAGCTTGTCCTTTTTTCTTGTAACCCCACCTCCCTGTTGTATCGACTAACCCCCTGCTTGACCCGTATCAATTATTGAGCACCGTTCGCGTTTTATTATTACTATATACAATATTCTCGTATGTTGTAATGTCTCAGTCGAAACTTGTCACGTGAAAAGGCATATAGACGTTAAATGAAGTGCTGAACGACCTAATCATTCGATGGCTGTAATAGTGGGAATAAGTTCTCAGTTAATTTAACCTTTTGTTGTCCGTGTTGCTGTTGTTCGCGACGTTGTTGCGGCTGTAATCTATTTTTACATACTTTTATGATAGTCGAGTATCATTAATTTATTACTTTTAACGTTATTTATGCTAGATTAAATATAACTCGATAGATGTGCGTATATAGCTAAAATAGATTATGAGTTCGAAAGGAATGGAGCTGATAATAACAAAAACACAATTAATAGTGATTAATGTCATGAAAACCCGTATCTTTACAATATATACTATCTGCATGCCCATTGAAAGAATTATGAAGAACGTTAGTGAGCAAATATTCACCGCATATATATATATATATATATATATATTATCAGGAGTCTATCAATATTGATAGACTCCTGATATTATATATATATAAGCATCTAAATAGTAGCTCGTAGTTAGTCCTTAGTGGTTTGGTTGCAGTGGTTAGTTGTCGGTATACATGTCTGCTTTATGTTAAACCACCATGACTGTTTTATAGAATTTATTTATAAAATATGTTCTCATAATTTATATAAAATCATTAATTGCTTTTTATTTACGATAACCTACTGAACATTAGAGAACACGATGACTGGACAACTGGACAACAAATAAACTGGAATATGGCACATCCCGTGTGGATTCTTCTTGATAAAAGTTACACTTCATTACGCCGTATAGTGGTAACAGAGGAAAACAGGACAGAAAATAAAAAATGATAAAGATGTAATACATGCTGACATCTCAAATAATAATATATACAAATATGAGCATTCAGCGTCGGCGTTCCGCGGCGCTGTGCGCATATCACGCGGACTGGCGTATCATCGCGCGCAGCGCTTATGGATCACAGCAAGCTGATGGCACAAGTTGTAATCATGTCTTCTGATGTGGGTTAATCTGCAGGTGTATCAGTATATAGTATGTGGTTTGAGGTGTATAGCTACAATGTATGAATATCTGGTTGAATGGTTTAAATCAAGTCATGTAGAAATGTTATTAATTGAACAATGATAACAATTCTAAGTGAGATCATGAGTACATTATTAAGCCCATTAAACGGGTTTACTGTTGATCAGCGCAGCAACCCAGAGTGTATTAGCATTATGCCTACATCTGGAGTTCCCGACGGTTCTGAAAAACAAAATTTTTTTTAAGACGGGTCGCACTTTTGATGGCTTATAAACTGTAGGCATGTCGAATTTTATCATTTTAACGTGGAGAGTAAATTAACTGACATCTGTTGGGCGAGATCGTACGGGGTTTCGAGGGCATTGAGACGCTTAGGCTGGATGCGCTGTTAAATAGGTGGAGGGATGGGTTTCATCTTGCGATATAGCATGCACTTCTTACTAAACATTTGTTGTTATGTAATTATAGAATTTAAAAGAAATAAGACAGCGCTATTTGTTTTCATGAGAATTATCCACATGATCGAAATATATTCAATTTAGGACGATAAAAGCCCATGTGCGAAATTATTAAAGTTAAAGTCAAGAGGAACGGTACATAACGACAGTGTAACGTTGCAGATTCTATCAGAATTGCTAGCCCCGATGCGTAGGGTGTGCTGGTCGCACCAGCTTTTTAGCAATAAATCATGCTTAAGAATGTAATAACAACAAGTTGCCGCGGACGACAGCGATCATCTAACGTCGACTGCGTGATCTGTGGTGGAGTGGTGGGATTCTAGTTAACCCTTGTTATCCCAAATGTGTTCACAGTACGCGCGCGAGCACAGTGGAATGCACGGGGATGGGTATCAGGAACCTTGGCTCAAGGATGTTGCGTTGGGATCGTTGATGAAGTTGCACGAATGTGGCGCGTACGTTTAAAAGTGTCTTCAGATGTAAAGATGGATAGCTCCATCAAACGTAGTGCAGCGACAACTATTTGCAGACAGATAGGTAAGGCACTCATCATTTACTACGCAGCCTACAGGCTGCAAATAGACAGCTGCCCACCTGTAACCACTGAACGCAGGCAAAAACTACACAGTACAATAACATGCACTGGAGTAGCCACTGGAGTGCATACGGTACAATGCTAACATACTGAAGTACGAATGCCATAGAAATTATAACGATTGGAAGCCAGCATAAACTTCTCTTTAACCAAATTTGTAGCTTTTTGAAATTTACTGCTGACATTGTAGCCTCATAGATCTCAGGGCATGTAAAGTTTTCTACTAGCAACCGGCAGTCAAGATTCTTTCTAACAGACATTCAACAAATCCAATGTGTTACCCTCTCTTGAGGGCTTCAAAAGGTTATCTGACGACTTAACTCGAATGGTGGCAGAAAGTACGATTCAGTGGTTCCTTCAATAATGCTAAATGCTAGGCACGTGAACGAAAAAAGTTTTCAATCGACTCCGTCAGACCATGTCCTCAGAAGAAGGTCTAATCTGCGCCTGTGCTTGACCGTGTTGACTGGGACTCCAATTTCGC
>NW_014577300.1:221224-247862 GCF_000485595.1 Priapulus caudatus | reverse complement strand
AATGTAAATAACAACAAGTTGCCGCGGAGCGACAGCGTCATCTAACGTCTACTGCGGTGACTCTGTGGTGGAGTGGTGGGATTCTAGTAACCCTTGTTAGTCCCAAATGTGTTCACATACACGCCACACAGTGGAATGCACAGGGATGGTATCAGGAACCTTCTCAAAGGAATGTTCGTTGGGGATCGTTATTGAAGTTGCACGAAGATGGCGCGTACGTTTAAGTGTCTTCAGATTAAAGATGGAAGCTCCATCAAACGTAGTGCACAACAACTATTTGCAGACAGAATAGGTAAGCACTCATCCATTACCTACGCAAGCCTACAGGCTGCAATAGACAGCTGCCACCTGTAACCAACTTAACGCAGGCAAAAACTACACAGTACAATAACACATGCACTGGCAGTAGCCACTGGCTAGTGCCATACGCTTACATGTTAACATACTGACAGTACAGAATGCCATAGAAATTATAACGATTGAAGCAGCATAAACTTTCTTTAACCAAATTTAGCTTTTTGAAATTTCACTGCTGACATTGTAGCCTCATACATCCAGGCATGTAAGATTCTACTAGCAAACCGGCAGTCAAATTCTTTCTAACAGACAGTCAACAAATCCATGTTTAACCCTCCTCTTGAGGGTCAAAAGGTTATCTGACACTTACTTCGCATGTCAGCAGAAAGTAGATTCATGGTCCTTTTCAATAATGCCATAAAAATGCTAGGTCACCGCTGAACAAAAAAGTTTTTCAATCGCTCCGTTCAGACCATGTCCTCAGAAAATGCTAAAATCTGCCCTGTGCCCATTGACCTTTGACCTGACTCCAATTTCGGCATAGCGATGGGCTTTTTCCTACCATGATGCTATACACCGACTATCACGAGCCTAGGTCGAGCCGTTTAGTATTTGGTGCCGCAATTCTGAATTTCCTCCCTATACCTTAAGTTTAAGGAGTGAATGTTCCCCCTTCTTTTACACCTCTTGACCTTTGACCTTTGACCCCAGCTTCGACATCCCAACTCGTTTTCGGATTACCCCCCCACGTCCGCGAATATCGTGACCGTACGTTCGAGCGGTAAGATTTGTGCCCAACTGTTGGACGGACGGACGCTCGGACGGACGACGGACGGTCATGCGAATTCTACAAGCTGCATCTGACTATGTCAGATGAGCTAAAAATAAGGTTATAAACGAAAAAAATCCTTTCAACCTACTTTTACTCTACATGCAATTTCTTTTCGTGATACGTAAATTCTATTTCTTCGCCTTATGTGAGGTCAGGAAAATTTTTCCTCATCACTCTAACAATGTGACCAGTGCCGTGTTAGCCCCCTTCACCAAAGTTTAGCTAGACTTATCAGCTATGCGATTCCCGTATACTTCTCTTTGCCTGTATGATCATATACGCAAATGGCTGCCTACATAATAGCAAAGAAAAGAGTTGTAAACAGCTGTAAATATAAACTACAGTGACTGTTGTTCATCACTAACAGCTTTCATTTATATATATAAAACGGTGATTATATGGAACTAAATGCCTAATGAATCGACCAAAAATTTCTCTCAGCCAATTTAAAGACCAGTTAAATCGACACAAATTACGAAACTCGCGCTATTATGTGAACGTGAACGGTTTCTTTCTTATTAAGGTATATTCTGTACTTCCTGGTGGCCGCTTGGCTCTTATCTTATATATATACCGTTTTAGGATCGGCCAAGCGACCACACAAGCTGGGCACAAAAACTCAACCGGTTTCGTCAAAATGGGTCATTGCGTTCATCACGAGAGGAAAGACAGGAAAGACAGAGCAAGCGAGTGTTGACACGGGGCAGAAAAACGAGGGCAGGTGCGAGACAGACAGACAAATAGACACATACAGACAGCACAGACACAGAGAGCGAGCGAGACACGCGCACACACACAGTGACCACGCACGCACCCACGCCACACACATCACTCACGCACGCACGCACGCACGCACGCACGCACGCACGCACGCACGCACGCACACACGCACACAACACACACACACACACACACACACACACCACACGGAGAGAGAGAGAGAGAGAGAGAGAGAGAGAATGAGAGACGATGAGAGAGAGAGAGAGAGAGATGAGAGAGAGAAATGAGAGAGACGAGAGAGAGAGAGAAGAGAGGATAGAGAGCAGGGAGAGAGGAGAGGAGAGAGAGAGAGAGAGAGAGAGGAGAGAGAGAGAGAGAGAAAGATCCACTCACACAAATGCGCACGCACGCACGCATAAAGGAGGTATGATGGAGAGGGATAGGGACAGGGACAGAGAGAGAGAGAGGAAGTTAGGGAGGGAGATGGAAAGAGAGAGGAGAGAGAGACCCGTATAACTAATAGCATTTTAACTGCAACAACAATCAAATGGAAAACAACGTGATGGATACAAGTCACATCGTATTATATTCGCTGTATACTCTGTAGCTAAAATACAATGTATCCGTTCCCTTCATGGCGCAGCAAGTTCCACAGCGTGTGCGCATGCAAAATCCTTCGATCTGCGTCGTGTGGAAAATATCACACGTGTTTGATATTTTCTTCCACGTGTGGAAGATTGAACAGCTACACACCATTGGTACACACGGCTACAGGCCATAAAGAATTTACCACCAGTGATTATTTACGCCTACAATGCAGGACTACATAAATATGTGCCGGTGACGCTCCGCAATATTTATTGTGCCTAGGTCGATGTCTATACGGTACTGTATCGAAACCAGGATTACGTTATAGCCTACTAGGATAATTTGTGAACTACATCGTTAATTATACAGCTGTACATAAAATTACCCGTGCTAATTATCTTTTAAACGTTGCAAACATATAGGCCCAGATACGAAAACGCACCGGTAATCATACTGAGAATACATTTGCAACTGCCAATGTGTTCAAGATCACGTCTCCATACTTGTTATCACAACGATGTGTTACTGAGACATCAAATCAGAGATGCCAACACATATTTGAAGCAATCTGTAGTTTCTGGCCATCAAATTAGTAGTTCGAGGGTCACGTAGTGACCCGAGTTTGCTAGGGGGGTCCGGCATGCCCCCGGAAATTTTTTTGATTCTGAGATGCAATTTCTTGCATTCTGAGTGTCAATAATGACAATAAATTGACAAAAAAAATTTTTTTTCGATCACAGTGAAATTTGTAGTTTGATACAAACTGGTCGTAGTGGTGCAAAAGGAATAGAAATTCGTATAAAATACGGATAAATCGTAGTGGTTGGCATCTCTGCATCATATGGGAATATTATGGTAGTGATCGACCATAAAAGACGGTCAGTTTTGCATATTCAAGAAACACGGCAACATAACGATGACAAACGGCTTTGAGTCTCTGGCTACCAAACCTTTGCTCACCAACGTGACAGCGCGACTCGTCCGCGTTTGAAGCCAGAACACGTGTCTACGCAGGGCAGGAGCATCCTATGCTATCAAGGGTTAATATTGACAAATTTGTCATTATTAACCCCTGATGCTATCATGCGAAACTTTCTGATGTAAATCCTTAGCGTTTCCGATACCGACATACCACGCACATACACATACTAGCACTCTATAGGAAAGACATGCAGCAGCGATTTACACCTACGACACACCAGACGTCGCCAACACTTAACCAGACTTAACCACAGAGAGACATCAAAAATATATAGACGCGCATAGCTTCTCTATCTGATAATCTTCAATACACACTCGATGGCTAAAGTAAAACATTCTAAACGTTACACTTGTTATTCTAGTCGTTGTAACGGTCTAACCACAATAACATACCATATATATAATGTTTGTACGTACAGCACCCACCTGAGTAGCTATCGTAAAAAAATACACACATGCATACATGACATCAAATTACTTCCAAATCATGATTAGGTGTCTTTTAAAAACTTTTGATTTTCAAATTGTCCCTTTACACATAAACATTGGGAACAGCATACACTCATTAGGCCTACCACGGGTAAAAATGGAAATTTAGCACCCCCTATCAGGACAGAACAGTATTAACTAACAATGCTACATATAATGAGTAGAACGCTGGTCGTGTTCTTTCAAAGTGAAAGAACGGGAAATATTATATGGATATACAGCAATTTCATTTTGTGGGGGAAATTTTCCAGTTGAAGTCGACAGGTTTTTTCCTACACATTCAACATTATCTACGCACCACGACAAGATAGTTGACCGATTCAACAAACCTGACAATGCCACAAAAGAAGAAATATGTGGTGACATCTGATCTTCTTCCATGTACACACGAGCAAGTGCTAGAAAACAACACCACTCATTTAACGACAACTACTATCATTGCCACTACCGTCACCACCACCACTACAACTACAACTAGTACTGCTGCTACTACTACGACTACTACTACTGTTAGTACAGTGCTATGCTCCTTTGTCTTGCTTTCTCATAATTCAACACACTAAGTCTTTAGACGCATGACATGATGTTTGACATGGCATTAACTTTAAACTGTCTTGAGTATGCTGTAGATATATGTGATCAAAATCAGATTCTTGCAAGTCAACTACCGATTTGAGCACACACGACGCTCTGGAAAGTATGTGGTGGCTGTATGTGCATGTGCGTGCGTGCGTACGTGCAGGAGTATCAATAGCCTATGTATGACATTTTAACACATTTTCTACAGAGAGCTGCCCAGCCATAAAACTATGTTTCCTTGTAAGAATTAACTGGAATGGACATTTTATAGAGCATGTGAATAACATAAAAATGGAATATATCTTACTTGAAAGTTGAAACATTTCTAACTTGGGTTTTTCATGCGAAACCAACTCCCAAATGAAAAGGCTTTTACATGAAATGCAGATCTATCTCTTCAAATGCCAAGAAATAATATCCCCTTCATGCAAGGATCAAAATACCACTGAACAGGCACACCTGCACAGACAAATGAGAGCTACTCTTCGCACATCAGTAGGAAGTCCATTTCCTAATCCTTTTAGCGAAACCATGAAAACTACAAAAAAGTTCATCATTCATTATGCAACAGCATGTCATACAAAAGTCAGCAATGAAATTTTCCACACCCTAACCTCTCACCCTTGAATTCTAATTTCGCACCAAGGATGGCTTGCTATGGCTACCATTTACCTTAAATGCAAAAAAACTGTACTCTACTGCACAGTATTTTTATAAACATGCAATGAGTGATGCGAACCAACAGTTCAAGGATTAATACCTACAAACCTATGAAATATAATACTGCAGAGAACAAAAATGTTTCCTGTAGTATTACAACAAATTATGGCCATAAATATTAGGTGTAGACATTTTACTACTTTTAACAGACAAAACAAAAACAAATTACCTGCGTAAATGTGGTCATGTCCAACAAAATATACTGCCTGAGTTAAACTCTCTTTAAATCGTTGTTCAAAAATAATCATGCTATTGCTCACAAACTGTAATATGATTAAAATGAGTCATGAATCAAATATGCAGTCTGTTCATTGAATAGTGAACTTTGCATTGTGCTTACAAAGTCATTGCAAGTTTCCATTTTAAGAGATTCATTCAGAGAGAAGAAGAATGTCTATGGCTCCTGGGCAGTATCACCACCTCTCCATCCTCGGAATTTGAAGAATGCGTCGACAGCGTAAGCAGCTGTTGCCACAAAGCCGAAGAACTGTGAAAGCAAACAGTTAGACTCATTACTAGTGTTATCAATCGGTTGTAATTTCGTAATCGATCATCGGTTGGACCCAAGTAACCGATGATCGGTTACAATCGGTTACTCGGGGTGTTGAATGCCTGCATGTATGTAACGCCGTGTGCATGTACGTGTGTGCATGTATGTGCTTGTTTAGCCCTGTTTACTGTTTGTTTTGCACTGTTTACTACTGTGTGTATAATACATGTATGTTAATAAAGTATAACTTGTATAGTAGCAATGATATCTCTGATGCTCATCACTTTTCCAAGTTTTCTTGTTCAAGTTTTACTTATTTATTTCGTTTTTGATGAAACCGATTATGGATTTTGATAACCAAGCGCTTGGTTTGAGCCACTGTTCAACCGATGATCGAGTATAATCGATGATCGTGACATCACTAAGCGCTTGGTTTGAGCCACTGTTCAACCGATGATCGAGTATAATCGATGATCGTGACATCACTACTCATTACCATGTACGAGAAAACAACATTTACTAAACATGAGATAGCAGAGTGCTGCTGTTATTTCATTAATTAATCTAGTATGAGGCAAAAAACCGAACTTCATGTATTTCCGAACAATAAATGTCTATTGAGAATCATATTGGTGCATGTCATCATATTGGTGCAAAAGTCATAACCAAGTATAAGGAGAGAGATTGCTTACACTAGCAGCTTTCATTCCTCCACAGTTTGCACAGTTACTTGATGAACTTGCAAGAACTATTGAGGAGATTAAGTACAATAACGTCCAGAGTGCACAGTAGAAAAACTCCTGCAAAAAATAAGGAGACAGTGAAATGATATATATAAGTATTTTATATAATTTTTGTATTTATATTTATATAATTATTATATATTTTATATAGGCAAGTTTATTATTTATATCATTGTGGTAGTACTAAAGCAGCATACAACCAAATGAACTAGAAAAGACAAGTGGTACCTACCAGCATGAGCCAGGGGATGGCACGTACAAAACTGATGAAGTGCGACAAATAGAGGAACAGCATTACGAGGGAAACCCAGAATGCTGTCATTGAAACAAACTCAAAGAAACCTGTGGCCGCGATGTTGAATCCTGCTGCTATACAGCAAATGAATCCAATTAGGCTGATTACCTGGCAATGAAGATGAAACAGATTAATAATTGTGCCTGATAAATTAAAAGTACCATGAGACATGTTACGATAAAATTTACATTAGCGTGTAATTAGCATGTTGGATATTTCGATAATATTTGGATGTAATTTAGATTGTACATGCACACATACACTCACAGTCACACTTATACATGCACATAGGTAAAATTTATATTGCTCCATATATTAACAAAATTTATGGTTCCTACAAATCAAACTAAGTTAAAAATGTTAAAACATACAGAAGCTAGAATGCCATAAATAACTAGAAAGGGCAGTTGTCACCAACTACATGTATCCCCCGTGTTCTCCCCAAGATGTGTAAGTATACGAAGTTTGGTCGCGCTAGGTCAATTAGGGGCGGAGTTATAGAGCGGAAGTGAAATATGATGAAGGTCAAGGTCAAGGTCAATGTCAAATAAAGGTTGCAGTGACCTGGTTTCGGTACGCGACACACCTTCTCCCCAAGATGTGCAAGTATACCAAGTTTGGTCGCGCTAGGTCAATTAGGGGCCGAGTTATAGAGCGGAAGGGAAATATGATCAAGGTCAAGGTAAAGGTCAAATAAAGGTTGTAGTGACCTGGTTTTGGTAGCGCTAGGTCAATTAGGGGCCGAGTTATAGAGCAGAAGGAAAATATAAAGGTTAAGGTCAAGGTCAAGGTCAAGGTCAAATAAAGGTCGTGCAGTGACGCTGGTTTTGGTAGCGCTGCTCACCTTCTCCCCAAGATGTGTAAGTATACCCAAGTTTGGTAGTGCTAGGTCAAATTAGGAGCCGAGTTAGAGAGCGAAAGGCGAAATATGATCAAGGTCAATGTAAAGGTCAAATAAAGGTCGCAGTGACCTGTTTTGCGTACGCTGCTCACCTTCTCCCCAAAGATGTGTAAGTATACCAAGTTTGGTAGCGCTAGGTCAATTAGGGGTCGAGTTATAGAGGCGTAAGAGAAATTCTCTGCGGCGGACCGAGTGGCGGCGGCTGGGGAGACATGAAACCATAGTATTCCCGCCGACTTCGTCGCGGGGGATACAATTAAGTTAGTGACTAGAGTACTGCAGAATATTATTTTAAAAGAGTGAAAGCAGCCCATTAATATTTTTTGTGTGGAATTTTTGGTCAATTATAACAGTATTTGAAGGAAGTCAAACACTCCCCACTAAATTCAGTCAGGAAGTCCGACAGTAAAAAATTGATAATTTTGCTCAGAACTCATGTTAATTTTGACCATTACACATGCACATGTACAGGCAGCCATACATTATCAGAAGATCATGAGTGCGACTCTCTCATTCATGTAATCCTGATATTAAAGCACACTATGCGATGACACACATCTTTTAACAATAAAAGGAATTGGTGATTATGGCCAGTAAAATGATTACAGTGGAGGTGTAGCCCACCCCGTGTCACTGGGTCTGACCAGCACATAACTTGTACACTAGACAGGTGCAAACTTACCACTTGTGCTATCTTTAGTAAACCAGGAACAGTTCGAATATAGGAAATATCCCAGCGAGGCCTGGCAGCTGGTGCGGTAGTTGCTGCACCACCAGCACTGGGGTATGTATCAATGCCTTTGTCAAACTCTGCCATGATGCCTAGCTCAGTCAAAAGAGCTGGTTGCAATTCACACGGCGACCTACAATACAGAAAAAAATATTTTCATCTCTTTTAGAGTAAACAGATAAAAATGCCACAGATATTTGACTGGAATTGACAACTTGATTCTCGCAGATCATTTCTGGATGCATTATGACAACTCTACGCGTGATGACTCGAGCCACCCCGTCGACACCTGATGGATGACCAGACATCAAAAATATTTCACCGCAGCTTTGATACCTGCATCATTCACGTGGTGGACCTAGTGCGGAAAATGGCCTACCGCTATATGGTATCAAGAGCTCATAATAAAGAAGAGTATGACACCGTTTTAACAGCGTTTTGCATAGTTTTCAACTTGTAAATATTCTATCAATATGTGAATAAATATATTCAAACTTTACCTTGTTTTCGTCTACATGATTCTCCCTTAATCATATGACACCACCAATTTACCTGAAAATCGTATGTGTTCTTCAAAAAAGTTATTTGAATACGACACGGTTTCACACAGTTTTCCCGAATGATCGCATGTATTCGGCGCATGTTGATAATGCGGCGGCAGCACCAGGTTGGAACTACGGGACGCTGGGGGCTGTTGGGGATATTAGGTAAGCACAGAAACAGCACTTGTTTCGCTTCCTTATCATCAGGAACACGATGGCAACACAGCTAAAATCAGCGGCTAGCTCGCCGTGAGCACACAGTTATTTCTAGCATACACGCATAACGCTACACGCTAAATACAATTCGATGCCTAATATCCCCAACAGCAGTGTTCGAAATTCACAGCTTCACGTCGGCCCGTCGGCCCGCCGCCGACACTTTCGATGCCGGGCCTACAGATTCTTGATAAAACAGGCCCGCTGATCCTACAGCTATTTGATCACCGAAAATTCGAAACACTAAGAAACTGTTACCTGTAGAAATCTTTTCTTGCATATTAACTTCCAGGGGTATTTATTTGAAAACTAATCCGTGATAAACTGTGACACACATGTAAACAATGCGTTCGCCCACTGCATATTCGCGCAGCCTGAGTGTAAATGAAAGAGCGATAGCCTGGAACCCTGTTCCAAGCTGCGCACCACAGTGTAGTAAACTAAAGGGCAAGTTGCCAGTCGAGTGCAGAATTAGCTGCGAGTAACATGAAATCGTTCTTCATTGGTGGGTGACCGTGGGTCTGGTCTGAGCAAGTGTCTCAGATTTCGACCAATCGACATGACTGTATGATCGACACATGGTTAGACTGGTGTACGTATGACGGCTCCACTCGCAATGTTATGAGACGCTACTACGTTGCTACCGATGTGTACCAGACTACCAGTCTGTCTCTCTGCTGTCAAAGTGGAGAGTCGTAGTTACCAAGGAGCTACATATATAACAACAATGTGGCGTTTCCTTAATTGTGAGCACCCGGCAAAGAAGCATAAACAGTCATCCGACGAGAGGAAGGAACAAGAGCCGCAGAGCGTCTGGGCTCATCTGAGGTCTGTTGCTACGGTTATAAACGTAAAATTTCAGTCGTGCGTAGTACCACATTTGTTAGGCGCAGATATGCAGACACGCAGTTGCGTACACATCATTGTTAGGACATGCCCACTATCGCAGATGGAGGGTGGGGGGAGGGGGCTCTAATAGCAAAAGCAGTTCACTCCTTTGTTAACAGTCAACAAATCCATGTTTAACCCTCCTCTTGAGGGTCAAAAGGTTATCCGACACTTACTCTTCGCATGTCAGCAGAAGAGACATTTCATGGTCCTTTCAATAAAGCCATAAAAATGCTAGGTCACCGCTGAAACAAAAAAGTTTTTCAATCGCTCCGTCAGACCATGTCCTCAGAAAATGTCTAAAATCTGCCCTGTGCCCATTGACCTTTGACCTGTGACCTCCAATTTCGGCACAGTGATGGCTTTTCCTACCATGATGCTATACACCGACTATCACGAGCCTAGGTCGAGCCGTTTAGATTTGTGCCACAATTCTGCATTTCCTCCCTATACCTTAAGTTAAGGAGTGAATGTTCCCCCTTCCTTTACACCTCTCTACAGACGATTTTGAAATGGACATTGATAATGACTAATAAACACAAGGAAGAACATGATATGCTGTTTTATTACTGTAATTTTCTCCAAAATTGGAGGGCCTGCAGTGTTTAGGAGCTATAGGCCCTGCAGACCTACAGCTTTTTTCTGCTCATTGGCAAACACTGCCCAATAGCCCCCAGCGTTCCGTCATAGACAATAAAACACTAATCCGATAATAAACTTGCGCCGAATACATGCGATAATTTGGAAAAACTGTGTGAAACCGTGTCGTATTCAAAGAACTTTTTTGAAGAACACATACGATTTTCGGGTAAATTGGTGGTGTCATATGATTACGGGAGAATCATAGACGAAAACAAGGTAAATTTTGAATATATTTATTCACATATTGATAGAATATTTACAAGTTGAAAACTATGCAAAACGCTGTTAAAACGGTGTCATACTCTTCTCTATTATGAGCTCTTGATGATATATATATGTATTGTTGTGCCATGTGCAATGCGCCAGGACACACTTAATGATGATTCAAGGCCATTATGGCCATATGGGAATCGCCAAGTGTGGTGAGCATGCACGATCTGCAGTCTGGTGGCCTGGGGTCAGGAATGTCAATACTTGTGACATTGAAAGCATGCAGTCATTGCCAGACTGCACAACTGAATTAACAGGCCAAGGTAATGAGACAATGTGTGTTGCCAGACAAACTGTGCCTATGAGTCAGTTCAGATAAACTTGAATACAAGGGACATATTTACAAGGCAGTGCTCAATTTTAAGGTTTTTGGGGTTGTCCGGAGGACAACCAAGAGAGTAGCATATGGTTGTCCCTCAAGAATTTTGGTTGTCCGGATATTATTTAAACATGTGCTGCATGCGCTCTGCTCACGTGATGCTCAGTGCTGTAAAGCAAAAGGCCTAATCATGTACATTTTGTACGTATTGCAGTGACAGCAGACATGGCCATTCGCATTGTTTCACTCATTATATGAAGAGAATAAAATATTGGTAATGTGGTAAATGATGCAGGGATCAATGACGTATAATAATAGTAATTAAAAGTTGCATGAAATTTATTTCATAACATTTACATTAACACTGTGTCAAGTCACAGATGAGTAAAAATTGAAAATTAACAAATTAAAAAAAAAATATTTCAAAATTAATTTAGAGGTTGGACACCGGACAACCATGGAAGCAATTTGTAGTTGCCCGAGAGAAAACGACTGTTAAAATTGAGCACTGCAAGGTAGTTGTGGATAGTTATTCGTGATGGCTGGAACTAGTCCACCAGAAATTGATAGTGTCTGTGGCTTAAAATATGTACTGTAGTTTTGCATTAAAATGTATGGCTTCTGTCATCGCACAACGTCACCATAATTTTCACAGTAGTTGCTAAGAGGGAGATCAGACAGGCTAAAGCAACCCTAGCTCAAGTTGATCCTCATCTAGCTCTAATGAAATGCAGAGCAAAACCAACAAGTTATATACAACTAAAGAAAAGCCTAACGTCGGCGCGAATGCCGACTCTCTGCACTACGCTGCGTACTCCTCATACATCTTACTATAAGCATAATTTGGCGAATGTTGTATGTATGTATGTTAATGAAAGGCTCTGTCAGTTTTGATCCAAATAGCGCCAAATTCACAGAAGAGATCGATGAATACACGGGACGGGTTCTAAACTTTACTCGGTTGAAAACGGTAAAAAGGGCTTAAAAAAGACAACAAAAATGGTAAAGATTTGCCTGAAAATAGGGGGCGCTATATCTTTGCCTTGCTAATATTTCGCCCTCTGTGAACGTTGTGCTGTAATATTTCGCCGTCTGGCAACGTTGTGCTACATGCACAGACATTTTTGTAAGCCCAATAATGTAAGTAGAAATAAGCATGTAATAATGAAGTTAAATGTCAATGTCAAGGTCAATCTCTTCTCTTATCTCTCTGGGTATTGAACAGTCGATACCACATGCATCACAGTCACTAAGCCCGCGCTTAGCGCGGGTTCCAGCTCAGCGAATGCTGACTCTCTGCACTATGCTGCGTACTCCTCATACATATATATAAATTATGTATGGGAGTACGCAGCGTTGTGCAGAGAGTCAGCATTCGCGCTGACGTTAGGCTTTTCTTTTGCTGTGAGGAGTTGTTTACCGCAGATAGGAGAGTTATTAGTGGTGCAATAAGATTTATTATACATTATTTTTATTTTTACTGACTTGTTGGAACTGCCAGTGCCAGTGGTTGTGTTGCATCGAGAGAATTATGTAATGTGTAATTTGCCAATTTGATTGTCAAAAATGGCGGGTGTAGTTGAGTAGTTGTAGTACTAGTAGCTGTGTAGCAGCCATACGCAATTCCGATAGTGGCTGGAAAGTAGCGTCGCCTGCACTACACAAACACAAGCGTTGGAGCCACAGGCACAGGCACTTGGAGCGTTTCAATAAAATATAATGCTAAATAAATACGAAATCTCATTACTTCATGTTTCTCTACTCTCCTTCACCTATTATTGCCGACAAGCCGTGCTGCAAATAACGCTGCTGCACGCTACTGCACACTTACACACGTGCACGGCTTGTCGGCAATAGGTGAAGGAGAGTAGAGAAACATGAAGTAAATAGATTTCGTATTTATTTAGCATTATATTTTATTGAAACGCTCCAAGTCCAAGTGCATGTGCCTGTGATTGGAGCGCCCTCGGCCTCGACTGCGAGACTGATGGTGTCGATCACGGTCTGCGTGCAGACATTCCAGTCCATGATGCGTGTGCGCGATGGACCCATCCTGTTGTACTTGACTTGGGGATCGCGACACTTCCAGAAAAAATCTTGTGTCAAGAGAAGGTCAAGTCCGTTCTCTTTACGCAGTGGCTGGAGGTACGCCAGCCGTCGGTCGTTCAAGCCCCTTTTTTGCGTTAGGGTTAGGGTTAGGGTTAGGATTAGGGTTAGGGTTAGGGTTAGGGTTAGGATTAGGGTTAGGGTTAGGTTTAGGGTTATGGTTAGGGTTAGGTTTAGGGTTAGGGTTAGGGTTAGGGTTCTTGCTCATCTAAACTCTCAAATCGTGAATTTATTTCCCAAGGCGTTATTTCGAAATCTGGCGCGACCGCCGCCATCTTTGTCTCGTTAAGTATGAAAGCGAATGGACTGGCGTACCCGTAGCCTCGAGACATTAAGATACGGCTGGCGTACCCGTAGCCACTGCCTTCTCTTTATGGCGTAGTTGAAGATTCGGCCAATTATGTGATAGTAACACTGCAGTTACGCAGTTTTTATCATGTTTTAATCACAATCTATTTACTCTTGTTTGATATCGGTGCAAAAGTTCTTAGCTTATGTTAATAATGTTCATTATATACCGATGAAAATAAATTTTACTTGAAGTTGAACTAGAACTTGAACCAACTTGAACTTGGAGCCGATCGGCGATTGGCGGCGGAAGAGTGTCAGTTGTTGACTACAGCCCATACGGCAATAAACAATAAGGTTGGAATGAGGATTCCAGTCATTAGTAGTTGCTATTTTCATAATTATATCAAAAGGTTATGTTTGTTAACACGTCGCCTAACAGAATACAGAACATTTGCCTTTTAAATGGTGAACAAACCTACTTTACCAACAGTCACTTTCCGTTTCAATGCGTTTGTGGGCGATTCGGACCGGACGACTCGATGCATAATGACGTCACCATCTCGGGAGAAAACGAATTACCCATAGTTCCCAATACCTAACACAGAAGCTGGGAGCAAAGTACTAGTACTAGTAGCCGTCTCCCCTGTGCAAAACAGTTTCATGTGCAAGTGCTGTACAGTGTACACAAAAGTTGTTGTGTGCTTACTTTGCTTAAATATATTGGGTTAATCTTTCTTATGCTGGCCTGAAATTTAAACACGTTCATGATTCGCTCCTTACGGTTTACCACACATTTGTTCCGCACCACATTCTTGGCTAATTTTCAGCCACTAAAGCGTGTAATGAATACCGGACGTTTGACGTCAAGCAATGAAATGAGCGATTTCATTGTAAAAAATAGTGCAACAGAACCACATCTTACGATGAGTTTCATGTACAAACCTTCTGATGCACGTATGCATCGTTTGTTTAATTTGCAAAGACTGAAATCCGAACCTCTGAATCTAACACTTACCAGAATATCAAGTAATATTGGTAAAGTAATTGAGAAAATGCAAAAGAAAAAAAAGAAGACGGCTGGAAAATCACAAGAAAATAATCAACTGAAAAGTGACTGTACTCCTGTTGAAGTTAAAGTGAAGCTAATGAAAAGCGACTTGACTGAAGTCGATGAAACTACATTAAATGTTGAGGCATGGCAAGATGAATATTTACTTGTGATTGAAGACACCAGGTTCATTGTATCGGTCAATCCACCTCAAGTGAAAAGCTTAAAATTACCAACTACAATATTTTCCGGATCTCTGTTATATCCGCGCATTCACCTGGAATTTTCAGATAAAGAAAATTCTGAGTGGTATTGGTTTACCCAAGATGGTGGAGATGGGGCAGAAAAATTTATTCAATCTCCCCATACTAGTGGTGCACCTTCTGGAAGATCCAGTAATGTTGTGGACCTTTGTCAAAGTCTTGGGTTACTAGAAGTAGGAGTAACATGGCAATTAGTTGCAGAAGGGTGGTGTATCACATCTGCTGTAGACCTGGTCAGTTGCACCCTAGCTCTTGTTTGCATTCCTGGAAACGGAGAAAAAAGAGGAAGGCCTGCTGTGGTAAGATTATATGCTATTAAGGCAGGGGGGGTTGCAATCTTGATTAAATCACTTGCTGTCACATTCCATAAATTACAGGATTTCTCCTACATAGGGGGCACTGCGGCGCACCGCCATTGTCAAATTTAACAACGCCGTTGTGAAAATGTTCCTGTATTTGCCTGCCGTTGTCAAAATAGTGTCAATCCAAAAATAAATTGGTCACCACGTGCTTCTGACTATATACATGGAAAATCGTAATGAAATTCACAGCGACGTTTTTTTTGCATGCCGGCACACTCGTGTGTCATTCCCGATTGCAGATTTTTCCTTGATTCCGGGAAAGTTTTGCTTTCGCTCCCTCATACCAGCGGTGCCCACCCCTACATATACAGCAATAAGCATGCCCACGCGCCCCCCCCCCCCGTACTTCAATCAATGCCGCCCCAGCCAGCATGTACCCAGCCACGATGTGCACAGCCACAGATATGGGTAACAGGGGTGTCGCGGGCTGCTTTTTTTCGGCGACCTTTGAAAATATAACGTCAGAATGTAGACGGTGGTGGGTTTGTTCACTTGTATGAAAAAAGTTACAACTAACAGAGTAAGATTTAAACTAAAAGGTGAAATTTTATTTTCGGGGTGCGTAAAATGCAGTCTAAGACATTCAAATTTGTAAAATTTTGCTAGGGGGAACCCCCAGACCCCCCTCTACCTCTCCCCCCACGTCTGCCTGCAGAATCAACATTCGTGCCTACTGCACACCTTTGAATCCATCATGCACGTTTTTTCCCCAAACTGGCCATTACCGCCATCGTCTAATTTTCCCTCAGAAGAAATCCTGAATTATATGCATCCAAGATGATAGTGTGATGATTACTTTGTCTGTGTAATTATGTTAAGCAAAATGGTTTCACTACTGTAGAAAGTAGCTATGCATCTACCTTCTACAGAACCATCCCACATGCCAACATTTGGCAGTTCTTTTTAGGAGAGATCTCACAATACAAACATGCATTGCAAGAGTGGTTACTCTGAGTTCTCCTAAACCAGTGGTTCCCAAACGGTCCAGTACTATGTGTGACGAGTAAAATCACGAGTAGTTTATGTTGCATTTCATTAGGGAATATAAAAATAAAAATTTGCTAAATCATAGACCATTCGTTTTAAAAAGATACCCTAAATTTTAATATTGGAAAATGAGCAAGTTGTTTTAATTTTAACTGTAATACTGCTGTAGAGGAAAGGCAACACAAATGTATTAATAACCCTTGCTTAAAAACTACTTGACAACATGTACGTGATATGGCATTGTTCGGTAGGCAAAAGCTGGAAAAATCACTGAAGGACCTGGACCTTGCCCATTTGAGCTTCGCCATCTTCATACTAAGGATATCTCGAGTCATGGTTGGTAAGTTCACAACACTAAGCAGCTATAATTGCACATGGTACAATATATTACATATATTCTATATCTTTATATTAGTTTCCAGGGCCGTAGATTGAGCAAATTCCTAGGGGGGGGCAAAATTTCATGACTCAACTGTGTAATGATTGAGCGACAGGCGCAGCTCTTGATCGACGTCCATAGTGTGGTAGGGGTGGGTCTGAGACAACGCTTTCACAGATAAGTGAAAAAAAAAAAATGTTTGGGTTATTTACAATTATTAGCTAAACATATTTTTTAATTTTGCTCCAAAATCTAAGGGGTGGGGCAGCTGCCCCCCCTTGCCTCCACCCACAGGCTACAGCACTGGTTTCAGCCTCACTATCAAAGGTCATGGTTATGCTAAGATTTTCATTCCAGTTTCAGAGTGGCCTCCTACAATATTCTCGCAGATCTTTATGCCGATTCTGATTTTTCAAGAGAACATCTCTTTCCTCACTGCCCTGCATCTGCTTTGCATATTGACTATAGAAAGCAACTGTTTGTGAGAGAAATTGTTGGTAAGTTTAAAGCCCATGTACTCCCTATTTTTTATCAGAAGCCAGTTATCAGATAATTTGATTGCCATGGTATTGCTAATATCATTAATATACGTATGAGAGCTTGGATAAGCCTATAAGAACATAAGCTTATACAGGTTTTTATGCCAATAGTGTATATTGTTTTAAAATATTTTTCTTGCAAGTTCCTTTTATTGATCATAATTATGATTCCATGTTATAAATGTTTTAATAGTTTTAAATTGAATTGTTTAAGTGCATTAATTGTATCCCCCCCCCCAACGAAGTCGGCGGGGATACTATGGTTTCATGTCTCCCCAGCCGCCGCCGCCGCCGCTCGGTCCACTGCAGAGAATTTCCCTTCCGCTCTATAACTCGACCCCTAATTGACCTAGCGTAACCAAACTTGGTATACTTACACATCTTGGGGAGAAGGTGTGCAGAGTACCAAAACCAGGTCACCACGACCTTTATTTTACTTTTACCTTGACCTTGATCATATTTCCCTTCCGCTCTCTAACTCGGCCCCTAATTGACCTAGCGCTACCAAACTTGGTATACGTACACATCTTGGGGCGAAGGTGAGCAGCGTACCAAAACCAGGTCACTGCGACCTTCATTTGACCTTTACCTTCATCATATTTCCCTTCCGCTCTATAACTCGGCCCCTAATTGTAAATTGACCTAGCGCGACCAAACTTCGTATACTTACACATCTTGGGGAGAACACGGGGGATACATGTAGTTGGCGACAACTGCCCTTTCTAGTTTTAAAATGCTCATGCTCACAGTAGCTATCCCTAAACCTTTTCTAGTGAGGTTAATTATTATGTATTTCA
Organism: Priapulus caudatus; assembly: GCF_000485595.1. Taxonomy (NCBI): domain Eukaryota; kingdom Metazoa; phylum Priapulida; class Priapulimorpha; order Priapulimorphida; family Priapulidae; genus Priapulus; species Priapulus caudatus. The sequence continues at coordinate 229,848 of NW_014577300.1, read as the reverse complement.
GGGTACAATGCTGATATCATATGTCTACAGGAAGTTGATAAGAAGATATATGAGCATGATCTTTCACCTCTGCTTGGACTCATGCATCTAGATAGCATCTACTGCAAGAAGGGAGCAGATGGCATGGAAGGCGAAGCTACTTTCTTCAGGCAGTCAAAGTTCAAGTAATATATATGTACTTCTGTCTACTTGTGATACAATTCGTCTTTCTAGTTGAATCAGTTTCTACGGTTTAACTGAGGTGCAAACATTTGATTTGAGAAATACAGAAGAAAATACTCTAGAAAAACAGGGCGTCAAGTTCCTATTTTTTCCTATTTTCTGGACAATTCCTATTTTCTCCTATTTTCTGGACAAATTCCTATTTTTCCCTATTTTTGAGGGCTTTTCATTTTTCTGAATCCAGACTTGTATGTATCCTTCTCAGAATGCAGGAATTTACATTTCAGGTGACCCAATTTTCAAAAATTTCCTGGGGGAGGACCCCCAGACCCCCACCCTTTACTTTAAATTAACGTAATACATGTAATATACTCTTTACTAGCACGATTGTATTTCAGCTTAAGTTGTTTCTCAGTTGGTTGGTGATTTATTTGTATTCCAGAGGGAGGGGGCGGGGTCCAGGGCGGTCCAGGACCCCCCTTTTATATTTTTACCCAAAAAGGGGAAAACACAAATAGATAATTTTCTTGATTTAAATTTGGAATTCATCTTGCATTTAGACATCAAAATTACTGCCTCAGATGCTCTGCAGAATGGCACAATTTTAAAAATTTTTCTGTGGCGGAGGTACCCCTAATCCCCCCCCCCAAGTGGAACGTGCCTAGAACATCGGCGACATAGCATGCTTTGCGATCTTTTTATTAAAGTGCCCTTTATTTTTACTGCACCCCCGCCTTTTTCAAAAAGTCCGGATCCGCCATGGTATACATGTATCGTCATTATATTTTGGCAGTAGTTCTACATGTATGGGTGCTTATGCCATGTATAAACTTGTTATCAATTTTAACATGATTTATTAAACCTTCAAATATTGTTCAGATGTGTGTACTCCAAATATGTATATTAAGGATACTCTCCGTTGCTGCACGCGGTATTCCTCTTAGTGAACGATTACGTTTATTGCTGCGAATGAATCTCGAATCAATCATCTTTGTTTTATTTATTGAGGAGATATATCTCTATGCTCAAGCCAAAATTTTATGAATTTCAAAAAAGCAACCTAATTATGTTACACGCACAATTTTGAATTTTTATGGTAAAAATGGTATTTTGGATATTTTTAACTACCAGAAAGAGTGAGAATACAAATTTTTGCCACATGTTAAGCACAATATCGACCAAGAATGTTGCCGTTAGGATTTTTTCTTTAATTTCGATATTTTGACCCGCATGAAAACTTGAAAAAACTGCTAAATTAAGTTGTGTGTTAAATAGAAATTTTTATGCGAATTAATAAGAGGCATAACTAATAAAGTACGGCATCTTAATAACAATCCCTGACGCACTTCTTGTACCCATATGTTACCAATTCGACGAGCTGCTAACTTAATTATCCGAGTTGTTAATCACATGAGAAATACCATTTATACAATCGGCTTACTATTGTTCAGAGAATCGAAACGGAGAAATAAGACCGTTTTTCTATTTTTTCACAATGAGTGACGCCGCCTGTGGCCAAAATTGGGTGACGTATGTGATAGTATCTTTGTTAGTACTTCTGCGACATATCCAATGATTAACTGACCACACTAATGATTAGGTAAAAAATGTTCCATGCACCTTGAGAATTCTGAGAATATATGAGGTGACCCACGCAAATTCAATGAAATTGGCGGCGACCCTGACGTCCTTTTTAACAAAGCGCGCCTTATGTTAAGGTTGCGTTGCGAGCTCTGTCCCGGCGTGTGAGAACTTTATTTTAGGCTTTGGTGAATACTTTATTGGATCAGGGTAGTAGTACAGCTGCTTAGCATTGGTGAGTTGATCAGGAGTAGTAATAGGCGGATTCCCTATTATCTACTCCTGAGTTGGATGGATACTGGCTTCGTTGAATATCGGTGAATGCTGGTTGATCATGTGTCTGAGTCATTAATGACGTAGCCGCTGCTTACTACACATGTACGCGGGCAAGCAAAAACGCTCTGACGGTTCACATGTACCGTTATATGGAGAAATGAACATGTACACAGGTGGCACATAGTGTTAGCCATCGAATAAAGTTGAAAACGAAAAATCGATGAAATTTCATGCACAACGTGGAGAGTATCCTTAATAAAACCATTTGTGGTGGATCGGGATTGCTGTAGGGGTGTTGGGAAGGCCATCTAACGCAACAAATGTTCCTATTTAACATATATTTTCTCACCAAAAATTCCTATTTTCCTCCTATTTTTTCACATCTAAAATTCCTATTTTCCTATTTTTTGAGCGTCACTTGTCATTTGACGCCCTGGAAAAATGATAGCGTGTATGTAAAAAACGTACAAAGTTGCCCTTGCTCTTGAACAGGGCATGGCTGTTTCAAAGTTGTGAATGTACGTAATGTACCTACATTTTTCTACAGACTGATTGACCAAGGATGTATTGTGATGTCAGAGCAAATTGTTCAGTCTCAGCACCATCTCATTTTAGATGCATTGTCCCTAAATACAGAGCTAAGAGATAAATTTCGTCAATTACCAACAGTTTTGCAGGTATTGAAAGATCTATAATATATATATTTTTACAGCTAACTATGGTTTATTAAAAAATCCACGTGACAATTGATTTCTGTAATTTACATGTTTATTTTGGGAGTAATGCAACCACTGATGTACACCATTCAGTGGGTTGACAGTGAATTGGTATCACATTGCCAGTGCCGTATAAGAAGATTACATGTATGGGAAACTCTCCTAAGGCTAGCATGTGTGAATACTGGAATTTTCCCTAGGATACTATTTGTTACTATGGTATTAATAACCTAATCTAACCCCACTTATCTCCACTATTTACATTAAGGTATTTGACTCCCACATCTTTGATTCACACGACCATTGTGTGATGTGGAAACCATGGCATTTACTCATTAAAATTACAACTTTATTTATGTTGCTCAATATTTATAATTATTTTTATAATATTTCAGTATGTTGTGCTAGAGTCTAGAGAGACTGAAGGCCTCGGAGTAGTGGTTGGTAACACACATCTTTACTTCCATCCAAATGCCGGACTTATTCGTCAAATCCAAATGCTGGTGGCATTGCATCATCTAGAGAGTGTGGTGAAATTGCAAGAAGCACAGGTAGAAATATGTATCACCACCTATTCTTGTATGTCTAACCGTTTTAGGAAATGTTTGGTTCTTAGGCTTTGCTTGCTAATTAATGACTCTAAAAGATTACGCAGTGCCGTTTAATGGTTGTGGTATCTTTTAAAGAAGGCAATACTCTTTATAAAATTTAATTTAATTGCATTGACAATGTGAAATCCTGTATTATTATGTATTCAGTCAGGTTATAATTTAGTGTCAGGGTTATTCCTAGGTAATTAACACAGACCTGGAAGCAGAGGTGTTAGTAGAGGATTATGGGTGAAGGGCAGCTCACTTGTGTTAATTACCGAGTGCCAAAGAACAAGCCCTTTAAAATATATTGCATTATTGTAACCTATTTGCAAAATGACATATCTGTGCCTCCTTAACTCGTGCATCTTGTGTTTGTGTGTTCACTCTAGTGCAATGAGGTTGCGCTGTTGTTATGTGGTGATTTCAACAGCAATCCAAGTTCTGCTGTCTGTAACCTTATTTTGAATGGCAGCATACCCCCGGATTATCAAGAGCATTCACCAAGTATGTGGCATCGTGCACAGGATGTATTAAATTATATAAGTGTGATAAAATTGGGATAACATCTGATATACTCCGATAATATGAATGAGTTATTTCTACAAATTTCACTCACTGTAAAGAAAATTCTTGTGGGAGTACCTAGCTACATTTTCCTAGTACAGACAGGTCAGCAGGGCATTATGGAAAAAAGTTATACTATGCACTCATTTGGTCTCTGAGATTCAATATTCACACAAAAAGAATAATATCTACATAATTGTCCTTCTTACAGGTGAAAATGAACAAAGAGTGGATGGAATTGATTTTAAGCAACCGTTTAAGCTAGCCAGTGCGTGTGGGTTTCCGGAATACACAAATCATGTTGGTGGGTTTTCTGAAACCTTGGACTACATCTTTATTGATAAAGACAAACTGGTAGTGGACAGGGTAGGTTTTGGTGAACATTCTGTTGCTTCTTTTCAGTTCTGGATCACACAATTGACAATGTATCATATCATGGCCTGCTTAGCGAGATACGTATTGTATCGTGACCCTAGTCAGTGTATCGTTACACCTCTAACAAATAATTTATTAGAATTAACTTGTTTTATTAGTAACTTATGGGAGATTGACTTAAGTGCATTAGTATCAAATTCACATGTTCAGTAAAATTGCTGCCAAATTGCACAAGACCTAGTGACATGTTCATTATGCCTGATGAAGCCCTAGATTACATGTATTGAGAGACAATAGCCACTCTCTAAGTCTCGTGTTGGTTGGTTTTATGGTGATTCTTATATCAGGTCTTCTACAAATGCTAATGTAATCTACATAAAACAAACATTTATATACTTATCAGGGGTAGAAATTAACTTTTGAACAAGGGAGTCCAACGGACTCCCTGCCCTCAAAAAGAGGGAGTCCGCAGTCTGAAGTTCAAAACTAAAGCATAACATTAACAACAATAATGCATACATGTGCTTATTTTGAAAATTATTGCCATGCACGTCTGCCAAATTTTCTTTGGACATTTGCTGAAAAATACGGTAATTCCGCGAGGCCGTGCTCTGGAACGAACTACTACTAATTTAACAGAATTTTCAGGGAGTCACACGGACTCCTGCATATGTCAAATCAGGGAGTCCGACAGTAAATCAGGAAGAATTTGACTCCGGACTCGTGTTAATTTTGCACCCTGCTTATTTTATAGTTATTATATTATATTATATTATATATACATACATATATATATATATGTAAAGTTTTCCTGCCTTATAATATTTTTGCAGGTTATTCCAATGCCTAGTCATGAGGAAGTGATTCTACACAAAGGGCTGCCTAGTGTTGTATTTCCCAGTGATCACATTGCACTAGTCTGCGATTTAACATGGAAGGAGTTCTCTAAACAGTGATCACTCAACAAATCTGTGATGTTTAGGTAAAATTACTTGTGAATGAGACCAGCCAACATGCATAGTAATATAAGATGCCAGCAAATGTTAATGGTTTATCGCCGCTAAATTATCTTGATTTTTACAACATTTTACAACATAGATTTGTTATAAAAAAGCTATGACAATGTTATATAAAACAGGGTCTGTGGCTAGCAGCATGTAATACAGATTGTTACTAATCTTACGCAGGCTGATATGCAGATTGTTGTAGTCAGATCAACTAGTATCACGGCAAGAGCATATATCCATCAACAATAACAGCAGAAAGTTGAACAGCGACCCCACAGTATTCATGTTCGGCACAAGAAAGTTGTGCGTGTATGTGCGTGTGTGGTGGTGGGGGGGGGGGGTATCTGAAATGCCAGTGTCGGACCAGAAATGGAAGTCAAGAGTCAAAGTTCAAGGTTAAATAGGAAAAGGGAAATGTCTTATTCACCCATCATCTTAAGTTGGACCATCATCTGTGGTTCTGCTCTTCGTGGTTCTTACTGCCTAGCGTTGATCTAAGCTCATTGCACAGGTTAAAAAAATTGCAACTTTTAAAACATAAATGCAGCTTGACGTAAACTTTTCACATTTAGGATATGGTCGTGGTGGGCAGCACTTTTCATGTTAAATATTATGCCAAATGTGAAAAGCCAGCAGCTGAAAGCTAACGTTGTAGATATTTTCATGAACGTGGGTTGACAGACCAAATAAAAAGCTTTTTACAACACTGACCTATCGTTTTCATGACTTTATTTTCAGGCCTGTGATATTTACTTCTCCAAACCCCAGACTGTATTACAATAATCAAGAATTATAGTCAAAGTACTGCAAAACCTGTTTAAACAGGTAAAGAGACAATTGCTCACACATTTCCATTTCAGGAGTGTTATCCAGTAAGTAGTGACAGACAATGCTTCTATACATGGACAACAATCTCACCAATACATGGCAGATAGTTCAACCATAATCACCAAAACTTAGTCCACTGATAACAAGGCCTCAAAATACAATGGTTAACTTGCCTAGAAGTCACAGCAAAGTGTACGTGTGCAGGAATATCATGCTACGACCATATTTGATAACTTGCAAAACTTCTAGGCATTATCGACAATATTCCGACACGATTATGATAATGGATTGCAATTTCCCTCCACTTCACCACTCTATAGGTTTATTAATATTAGTGTAAACAAGCATCTCTGTGACAACCGTGATGCAACTTTAAAAAAATATGATTTCATAATGGCTGACCCTAACCCTAACCCTAATCATATCAGATAGTTACCAGGGTACGTTCCGGCAGTACCCTGGGGGACATAGACCCTATGAGCAATCCTAACACAGGTATGCAGAATTTTCACTGGTTGTATGTCACTGAACTGGCCCAGTTTATCTGTGTAATTAGGCAATTTATGACAGATGTAATTGACCCTAATCAGTACACCCACATATGGGGCATTCCCCCATCCGTTCATGAATCACGTGCCTTCTGAAATTCATGGGGAGAACTCTAGTATATATAGCACATATGGTTGTTGCTAGTGAGTGCAGAGTTGGGCTTACATACTGTTCTAACAAGGTGGTTATTATAAATTACATAGGAAAATGTGAATATATCCTTTTATGACATACTAATGCTAAACAGTGAAAGTATACACACTTCTTACATACATAATGCTACAATGTAACTTTTTATCTCTGCGCCATTAATCTTAAGCCCTGCTCAGGTCGCCCTACGATTTGACCATCGGCGACTACTTTATCGCCGATTAGCAGCGTAGCACCACTCACGTCGACTTGAAGTGACTTCACGCTGTACATCGCCGATCAGATCGTAGCGTTCTGCAGGAAACGTAGACGGGTTCGCGGCCCCAGTATTTGTACTAGCACAAGCAGTTCTTTAGCACAAACAGAGCAAGCTTGACACCGGGACCAGTCTACATAAAACGAGTCACATGACCAACAAAATGGTGCTTACCAGTAAACATCAGGTAACTTCGTAAATCTATCCTCAATTTTCTGAAAATCGTTAAAATGTGCAGAACAAAAATTAAAAAAATTGCCTGTTGTATACGAAAAAACTTAATATAAATATTTGAGAAAGGGTTTGTGCAATCCCTCCTTGTAAACTGCTGTGTAGGCTGCCATTTTGTTTCGACTTTTGATAATCATGTGACTCGACACGTAGCGGTGATTGGCTGCCACTCACGATTTGTCGCCGACTGCCACATAGAAATAGAACCTTTTCTATTCCTGCGATCGCTGTCGGCGATTGTATTTTCGATCGTAAGAGAACTCATGTCGAGATTACGAGTCATGCGATCTGGCCGGTTTTTGATGTACGATCTTCCAATTTTGTCGGCGACTAGGTCGTAAGGGCGACCTGAGTTAGCCTTTAGGCATTGAATTCAAATCCAAGTTGCTCAGACGGGAACGTCACCATTCAATTCGTCATTTGATTCAACCTCAACACAGTTCTCTAGGGCAGTAAGCCTGTTATTCATTGTCACTATCAGACTCTGTATTTTCCACAACTGGCTGTTGAGATATCTGGCCGTGGGAATATCCAGGAGGTTCTCTGCATTAGTGTTTGTTTTCTGTTCAAAAGATCCAAGATGGTAACTTGAAATCATTGGGACACTAAACATAAAAAGGTCACGAACCTCATCCAACTTCTTTGGCGTCGTTTTGTATACTCGGCCAATAGTTGTTTTGCAGTTATTGCACTGTAGCAGGGTATAAGTACTGCCAAAATCAACATCCTCATCCGAAGTCCGTACCATCTGTGTTTCAGTTACATTTTGAGTTGTGGCATGAAGAACCACTCCACTGAGGCTCTTATTGGCAAATGCCCATGATGTAGAGTCTCCAATAATCACATTGCACTTTGCACACTGAAAAACAATATGTGCATCTCCAACTGAAGGAGTAGGTTCTTCCATCTTTGGTTATATGAAAACAATGATTGGCTTCTTATCCTTTCTGGTCGCAGTCAAGAAATTTAGCATGGTTTTGTTAACCTCCTTGCATGCACTCGGTAAGCAGAGGTTGAATCCCCTTATTCGACTGCAAGAAACACGAAAAGCACATATTTCAAGCTGACAAGTCAATTTTAAAGATGATGACAATGCTTATCGCTGTAAGTGTAACTAAATGTTATAGTGCACCACCAGTTAAAGGACAATTGAAGTCAAATTTCACAACTTCTGTAACGTTTTTATACATAGAAATACATTCAATAACGTATTCAATTTCAAATCTGGCGCTCAATTAGTAATAAACACAATAGAAATAACTGAATAGTAATCCAGATGAGACGGGATACTAGAGAAGCGTTGCCGAAAGAAGGTGTTGACCCGAAGTGCTGAGCG
>NW_014577300.1:211538-220220 GCF_000485595.1 Priapulus caudatus | reverse complement strand
ACGCTACTCATTAGCTATTGTTACAATGTGAACAAAAAACTCCGTTATTACAGCAAAGAAAGCGCGCCTAGTAGCGAACAAAGAATTGGGAGCTTTTCTAGCCAGGCTCTACCTAACTGGGTAGTGCGATCCCTCGTGCAATGCGCAGAACTGCCGATGAGAGCGAAAAGCCGGCTTCAAGCCTCTCCTAGAAAGGACCGGAATACTTGCGTTGGGTAGAGGGCAGCGAAATTGCAAGTGGCCGCTACGCGGCGTTTGAGCGCTTCGCGCGGATATCCGGCTGCAGATCGTCTAGGTCATGTGATGTCACCGCCCCATGTTCAGCGACGCCATTATGTAAACATAGTGTAGAAAAAACTGTGGTTAAAACTTAAATATTCGATGTTTTTTTGTTATTTCTCATGCTTATTTATCATGTCAAGACACAAACATGTAGCCTGCAAATGTACTTATATTCATGTATACATATTACCTGTGTGGATAATGCATTCACGGTATATGTACATGACTTGCCGTGCGTAGATACATGTATGATGTAGGCCTACATTACATGTAGAGATACATGATTCTACCCGAGCGTGATAAGCCTGGTGATCAGTGTGTACTCGCATGACTCACCTGGTCTACAATAACCCTGGGCTGATCATTCTCATGGCAGCATATTATACATTCAGGTGCCGTACTCATTAATTCACAAACACCACAAGAACACCAGTATTAGTCTACAGTCCTATCGGATACCGAAGCTTCCATTCCGCCATGTTGTGACAGATTCTTGAGTTTGCGCCGACTCTTTGCGTTGCTTTTTTAGACTATTCTCCTCAATTTCTTCCTGTGTATATTCAGGCTCAAACCTATATCCAACTGGTAAATCACTATAAATATCATCATCATCTGAGTAATCACTAGAATCATTGAAATTATCGCCGTCTGTTTCCATCTTATACACAACACTGAACGTGCGTTAGCGTGGCGTCGCTGAACATGGGGCGGTGACGTCACATGACCTAGATGACTATTCACTTATTTCTATTGTGTTTATTACTAATTGGGTGCCAGATTTGAAATTGAATACGTTATTGAATGTATTTCTATGTATAAAAACGTTACAGAAGTTATGAAATTTGACTTCAATTGTCCTTTAACTACAATACATTGACCACTCAATGAGCACTCAAAATTTGCACTATTTTTCTGATGGCATACTCAACCCAACTAAATACATTTACTGTAGTGTTAGAGTATTCAATAATAACAGTTGTGCACTTTCTTTACAAAAAACGTGAAATGTACATGTATAATTGTTACAATGCAACAATCCTGTCAACCTCACACATTGGATTAGTTTCATTATTTTAGTAACAAGTACTTGTCACACTGCAAAAGTGCATATTCATATATTTCAAAGAATGTAGCTAAAGCTGATGTTTTGACTAAAGTATCTAAAATATATATTATGAGTATGATAACTAATAAAACATTTACAAAATTGTATATACTATCATTACATAATTATAAAAAAACAAGCCTATTTTCAATCTGCATTTATACTTTCACTATGTACATCTGTATGTTTTGAAGTTTGAATTTGAATAGGCACATTGTCATATTAAAATTTAAATACACATTTCAAATCTTAGAGCACTGATATAACACCTCTAATTGATCAGTATTAATAGTAATACCAGACAGTCCAGTCAGATAACTTGTTGATAATTTTATTTTTTTATTCCAATTTTATCTTTTCTGCCTGGATGTCAACTTACAAATTCTGAAATTACATTTTGTTCATCTACCTTGTCTAACATGTCTTGGTGCACATGCATGACCATTGCATTGTTGAGCCTTAACTGGGTCGTGCTGGGTCGGAGGGGGGGGGGCACTCCATATATATTGCATGGTAGGTATGTGCCGCGGGAGAGACCCTCCTTTTCAACCCTAACCCTAAACTTCCGTTCCAGTGCATCGCATTTTTAAGAATATCTCGTTCCAGAGCATTAAGTTTAGTTACCATGCAGATCTTACATTTTTGCCGTTCCGGAGACCCTAGTTTTTAATATTTTCGTTCCAGTGCATCGTACTTCAGAATACGTTGAAGCCGGGCCGTCAAGGCATGCATGCAACGTGTGTGTTGTATGTGTGCGCTGTGTGTGTGTGTGTGTGCGTGTGCGTGCGTGCGTTCATCTCTCTCCGGGTTATAATTTTTCTCCTCTACATAATACAACAATTATTTGTTCAAGTGCTACAGCATAGATTTTAAAGCAAATCACTGTTCCCCCCACAGTTCCGGAGACCCCTTCTTTTAAACATGTCCAGTGTCATAGCATTGAATTTCAATGAAACCCTAGTTCCGAAGACCCCCATTTTCGAACATAGCCAGTTCCAGAGCATACCACATTCAACAAACATTAGTTCCAGAGACCCCCATTTTCAGGTCTGAGTTAGTCCCAGAGCCCCCCCATTTTTGACTTTGCAGTGGCACATAACTACCATAATGTGGGGTGAGTGCCCCCCGGGGTTTCATCTCCTTGGTATATCATAATATGTTGCTCCTTGGTTCCCTGCAAATTTTTTTTTCTTCAAAATAGTGCCACGGCAGTGCCGTGCTGCCGTGGCGGCCACTATGGCCCTGGTAACAATCAGTGCATTCGCGCCCCCCTCCCCCCCCGTACTTCAATCAATGCCGCCCCAGCCAGCAAGCACAAGCCACGATGTGCACAGCCACGGACGTGGGTAACAGGGGTGTCGCGGGCTGCTTTTTTCGTTTTTTTTCTTTGGCGTGCATGCGTGAGAATGCGTAGGCCATGCGGGAGCGCGGGAGAATGGGTCCAGATGCGTGAGTCTCCCGCGAAATGCGCAGCGTGAGACTTAGTAGGTCTGCTAACAGAGTAAGATTTAAACTAAAGGGTGAAATTTTATTTTCGGGGTGCATCAAATGCAGTCTAAGACATTCAAATGTTTTAAATTTTGCTGGGGGAGACTCCCAGAACCCCCTCTACCTCTCTAGCTCCCCTGCGTCTGCCTGCAGAATCCACATTCGTGCCTACTGCACGCCTTTGAATCCATCATGTGCGTTTTTCCCCAAACTGGGAATTACCACCGTTGTCTAATTTTCCCTCAGAAGAAACCCTGGTGTGTAAGAAAGGCCTGTCTCCACACACGGCACGGCAACGGCGCTGGCAAAAGTCAAATGATTTTTACTACACGTCTGCGTGCACGTGTGTGTGTGTGCATGTCCATGCGTGTAGGTGTGTGTTTGTGTGTGTACTGTGTGTGAGGTACTGTAAAAAGTAGTAAAACTGATAAGTACTAACTGGGGAATATAGTCAGCTTTGATGAGCAGCTAATTTTTCTGCCTCAATAGCATCCCGAAGTTACAAAAGTAGTAGAGTATATATATGCATGTGCTGTGAAAACTCTTCTGTGAACTATTAGTATTACTGTAAATAACTATAGTGTGTGTGTATAGTACTGTCTATACTGTACTGCGCGCGTGCGTGTGTGCGTGCGTACGTGCGCGTGCGTGCGTATTGTGCGTCAGGTACTGTAAAAAGTAGATGTTTGTGACTCTACCATCCACAACAGTTGATGTGGAGAGGGGTTTTAGCAGACATAATTTGGTTAAAACAGCTCTGAGAAATAACCTGAAAACAGAAAGTGTTTGTGACATTCTAACCATCAAAATTGAAGGCCCAGAAGAAGAGATGTTTGACTTTGAAAAGTGCTATGTCCAGTGGTGTGCCAAAAAAAATAGGAGAATTTTACTGCCAGCAGTAAAGGAAAAAATTCAGACAATTTGAATGTCTCTGTCAGTCAGTCAGAGTCATGGTGGTGAATCATAGTGTTAGTGTCTCAGTCATAGACAGGTGGTGAATAATAGTTTGTTTGCATTAAATAAGTGTAATTTTGTACTTCATGCATATATAAAGGTTTGTGAAAAAATAAAGAAAAGAAAAATTATTTATCGCCTTTTTGTGTTCAGAAAATGTTAGGCTACAGATGTGGCTAACAGGAATCCAAATTGGCTAATGAAAATTGATTCTGGCTAATTGTTTGGCTACAGAAAAAAAAATCCTAGCTAGGGCCCTGGAGATGGTATAGTTTATTAGGTAGACTGTGTGCAGGTTGTGACACATTACCTAAGATTTGTTCGGTGATGCACTGCTAGTGCCAGTAATGGTTAAAAGCTAGAGCTTGGTATTAGTACTTCTACTACTATGAGTATTGGTACGCACTGCCCTGTGTACTCGTTACACTGCAGTAACGACAGATCGAATAAAATAACTTTTTGAAGACATTGGTGTGACAATGTAGATTGTAGGTATTATGACAGATATGCCATATCAGATGAAAATATTTTATTAAAAGGGGATACCGATTAAAACTTAAAGGGGATAAAAAATTTAATCAAGATGAAGTCCCACAGAGATCTATCTATATCTTCTTTCTATCTGGGATTAATGATAATGACGGTACACGGTACGTTTGTTAATTTAATTGTTACTCGGTCAAATTGCACTAGCTGGCAGCAAGATCAAGTCCGCCCCCACCTAGCTCTCGTACTCTGGTTCGCCACAGGCCTGTGGCTGTGGCAACAAGATCTATACATGGTACGCTCACGCTGCAGCACGTATACGTGACATGTCATATGATATATATAATCATGAATGTGTCACGTGCTGTATGTAGCATGCCATGGCCTGAGCGTGGTCGGGGCGGACTCCGACTAGATTTCCCAGCCAGTGGAAGTGGCAGTGCAGTGCCAGTGGATCAATCGCCAGTCAATGTTACAATCACAGGCACTTGGAGCGTTTCAATAAAATATAATGCTAAATAAATACGATATCTATTTACTACCAGTCTTAATGTTTCTATACTCTCTTTCACCTATTATTGCCGACAATTTCCTGTAAATGCCGTCCAAATGCTCATCTGCAACAAACGCTGGCTGCCGCTGCACAGTGACACATAAATATATTATAGCAGGTAGGAAAGCGTGCTGCCAAAATTCGCTCGACGCTACACTTCAAATTTTCTGTTCTGATATAAGCAACTCTTAACAAGTGACTGTGAGATAGCTTGAACAATGAACCTTTGTTACCTGGCACTTATTTAGTTTGTAAGCACAAAGACGTTCAATATGTGTGCATAGATTTGTTTTTTATTCCTAATATTACTAAAAAGGGAAAGACACCCTTCATTTAATCTTTTTGTTTAAATATGTTACCTAGTATTATGATGCACATGTAGGTCATCACTGTTTGATATCATACTTACTTTACTTAGGCTAGCATTTACTTTACTTTGGCAGCATGAGCAAATAAGTTTGTGTTGAGCTTAGGCATTAATGAAGAGATGATAATTTTAAGCACAACTTAAGCACTTAACACTTTTATCCAGATAGGAACACAATATGTGTTGAAAATGTAAACTGAAGAATGTACAATGTTTTTGAGGTGCACATGCACACTAGGTGTGAGAAAAACATGACCAAATGCATTTTTTTGATGCATGGACAAAGTGTAACGTAACTAACCGTAACGTAACTAACCATGTTTTTGTTGTTACTGTGAAAATTTTTAAAGTTATTACTAAAATGTTTCATATCAAATAACTTGCCAAGACACCAGCAATAACATGAATGTCACAGTTTGTTTTAGTTGAACCTAGTTTGAGGAAACTTTGGGGACAAAATCTTGTCATTTTTTTCCATGTCCTCTTTATGTAACGTAACTAACCGAAATTAAAGTTCTTGTTATCATTTACTGAAATGTGTCTCATGATTCTGTTTTATGGTGTGAAGTAGGTTTTGTCTAGAGGTATTGACACTACAAAAATAGAAACATAATATCAAAGCATCTTCATGTAGAAGCCAACCTTAGAGTAAAAATGACCATAAAGTGTAACGTAACTAATCATGGAATTGCCCATATGTAGACAGCAACTTGCGGCAATTAATAAACTATTGTTCGCTCCCGTTGCGCAGTTTATGTAAATGGCTGCAAGTACAGGGCACAGGCGGCACACTGCATTTAGGGAAACTACCACGCTGCTTTCCAACTCCCGTACGAGCCTCGTCAAAGCCGCCAGTGAAGCGTTGCAAAAACGTTGCAGCGTAAAAATGAGGTCACGAAGAGCGCCGGTGGGTGTTTCCTGATTCCGACTGCCATTTACATAAACTGCGCAACAGGAGCGAACGCGAGAATTTCAGGCTTTGTGTGATTTCGGGTGACACAGCTCGGTTACGAACACAGACAGTATGATTTTATAACAAGTGAACACTGTTCTTCAAATAAAAACAAAGATGGAGTAGAATGGTTGAATATTTGTGTTGTATTCGTATGAAATCAAGCAAGCGTCGAGCGAATTTTGGCAGCACGGTTTCCTACCTGCTATATATTTATGTATCAGTGTGCAGCGGCAGCCAGCGTTTGTTGCAGATGAGCATTTAGATGGCATTTACAGGAAATTGTCGGCAATAATAGGTGAAAGAGAGTATATATACAAACATTAAGACTTTGTAGTAAATAGATTTCTAATTTATTTAGCATTATATTTTATTGAAACGGTCCAAGTGCCTGTGCTGACGAAATCTATTTACTACCAAAGTCTTAATGTTTCTATACTTTCTTTCACCTATTATTGCTGACAATTTCCTGGAAATGCCGTCCAAATGCTCATCTGTAACAAACGCTGGCTGCCGCCATGGCTGCCGCTGCACACTGACATATATAAATATATAAATAAAAATTTGCTCGACGTTCGCTTGATTTCACACGAATACAACACAAATATTCAACCATTCTACTCCATCCTTGTTTCTATTTGAAGAACAGTGTTCACTTGTTATAAAAATATACTGTCTGTGTTCGTAACCGAGTTGTGTCACGCGAAATCACACAAAGCCTGACGAAATTCTCGTGTTTGCTCCCGTTGCGCAGTTTATATAAATGGCTGTCAGAATCAGAAAACACCCACCGGCGCTCTTCGTGACCTCATTTTTGTGCCGCAACGCTCCACTGGCGGCTTTGACGAGGCTCGTACGGGAGTTGGAAAGCAGCGTGGTAGTTTCCCAAAATGCACTGCGCCGCCTATAGCCCTGTACTTGCAGCCATTTACATAAACTGCGCAACGGGAGCGAACGCGAGAATTTCGTCAGGCTTTGTACATCCCAACTCGTTTTGACGATCCCCCACCGACGTCCCAAATATCGTGACCGTACGTCAAGCGGTTAAGATTTGTGCCCAACTGTTGACGGACGGACGGACGGACGGACGGACGGACGGCCGGACGCACGCATGGTCGGACGCACACTCATGCGACCCTACAAGCTGCATCTAACTATGTCAGATGAGCTAAAAACTGCCGGGCATTTAGGAAATCGAAGACCGTGCCCAGCAGCCGTCAGATATATAAATGAAAATGTGTCAGTGTGCAGCGGCAGCCAGCGTTTGTTACAGATGAGCATTTGGACGGCATTTCCAGGAAATTGTCGGCAATAATAGGTGAAAGAGAGTATAGAAACATTAAGTCTTTGGTAGTAAATAGATTTCGTATTTATTTATCATTATATTTTATTGAAACGCTCCAAGTGCCTGTGCACTAGTACAGGTTCGCAATGCATGATGTCATTGATGATGGGACTTTCTGTTTTTAAAAGTTTTCGACACTTGACTTGTTTTACACAGTCTACTCTTCTCTAGACTTAGACCGAATAATTCTGTCCCATATAACCCTTTTTATATTTTGGTGAGGGTTATTGGGACAGAACGGGGTTCATTAAAATTTTGTGAGATCGCATGCAAAATGCATGCGCTGCTAATGCAGCCCGTACGCCAGTCTATCAGGCCTCCTGCAGCGCCACAGATACAAGCGAGAACCAGGGGCTAAATTGTAAGACTCGCTCTGATTGGTCTGATTGTTTGTAAATGGCGAACGTAATTTACTAAAGTTAAATGAAGCGGGGTTTCTGAAAAACAATCTTTTAGGAAGTGAATGTATACACATATCAGTAGCAAGGTAAAGCCATGTTGAAGGGAACGGTAGGTTTTTTTTCGCGCCAATAGCGGCGTACGGGCCGCATTAGCAGCGCATGCATTTTGCATGCGATCTCACAAAATTTCAATGAACCCCGTTCTGTCCAAATAACCCTCACCAAAATATAAAAAAGGTTATATGGGACAGAATTATTCGGTCTACTCTAGACTTAGCTCCAAGAAACGGTATTGCTAGGGATAGAATTGTATAGACAATCCGTCGCACAGACTGGTCGGGCTACTCTAGACTCTAGTCTTGTCGTGCCGAATGTGACATATAGTACAAAGAAACTCGGTATTCTATTCTTACCTGAATCACAACCGCATAATTATAATAATTATAACGCAGTGGCTACGGGTACGGTAGCCGTCGGTCGTTGACGCCCCTTTTTAGCGTTAGGGTTAGGGTTAGGATTAGGGTTATGGTTAGGGTTAGGGTTAGGGTTCTAGCTCATCTAAACTCTCAAATCGTTAATTTATTTCCCAAGGCGTTATTTCGAAATCTGGCGCCACCGCCGCCATCTTTGTCTCGTTAAGTATGAAAGCGAATGGACTCCCGTACCCGTAGCCTCGAGACATTAAGATACGGCTACCGTACCCGTAGACACTTCCTAATTAATAATAATACTACTACTACTACTACTAC
>NW_014577300.1:198679-211513 GCF_000485595.1 Priapulus caudatus | reverse complement strand
CGTCACACTTCGCGCAGAGCGCGTGCCAAGCAACTCATGCACGTTTATATACAGACCCTGGCACATACAATGCAAGGTTCACTACCATTGGCCAAAAGTAAGCTCCGCCCACCTTTTATAGATTTTCCCAACGCTGCTTCAGTCTGGAATCAGGAATCAGTACCGTTTCTTGAATGCCAACTAAGGTTGTGCGTGACATGTTCTACGTGTGCGTACGCACATGATCGTACGCATTTCTTCTTCAATCCGGCAAGCATGTCACGAATGTCAGATAGTCAGTCAACCATTAGCCACCTATAGTTCGAACAATATATCCTGATTGGTCGCGGGAATATCTCGCTATCGATTTGGCATATCCTCTTTGTAGATAGTTTCTGTAGTAATTATCACTACATCCGAAATGTTTATTGAAATCGACATCCACACCGAAAGGGATTGTAACACCGGAGAAGATTACTGGGAGTAGGAGTGATGGAATCGCACACCACAGGTGAAAGAAAGTAAAATTATACTGTCTAACATCTAGGCCATTAGGAGAATACGTTATATTAACACAGTGGCTATATGCCCGGCAGCCGGCGTATATCTGACGGCTGCCGGGCAATATAGCCACAGCGTTCGAAATAACGCCTTGGGAAATAAATTCACGATTTGAGAGTTTAGATGAGCTAGAACCCTAACCCTAACCCTAAACCCAACCCTAACCCTAATCCTAACCCTAACCCTAACGCAAAAAAGGGGCTTAAACGACCGACGGCTACCGTACCTCCAGCCACTGCGTTTAAAATTACTAAGGTAAAAATACTAAAAACCACGCGAACAGGACGCGCGAAGTTTCAAAACTTGTCCAGTTACTAAACCAGCAATCTTGCTCGAACACGGCCCGCATTACATCACGTTCAAGATTGGACAGCTGATGTGTTGAATGTGTGCCATATTCGCTCATTTATTGTTATAAATATTTACCAGCTTCTTGGAAATGTTGCGATCTTTAATGTTTTCGATTGTTGTTAATTCCCGAAAACGTTCTTTCTGCATCTATGTTTTAACTAGACTGGTACCCGGTCGACAGTTCCTAACTAACAGTCAGTGTAGCGAAGCATATATGCCGGAGTGAAGGTGGCAAACGGATACCAGTCTATGAGCCTATGAGCGAGAGCGCCATCTGTCGTGGAGTTTCCAGTGTTAGCGTAGCGACGGCGCTACAGTCGATTTGTATTGGCACGTGTGCTACAGTTTGCGCGCGAAATGTTTTGTTAGTTGTCGTAGCTTTCCTAGAACAGATTTTCAGATATTCTACGCTATAATACCGATTGTCGTATACATGCTCATTCCAAATTATCGACGTCGAATTAACTAGTCATTATGATGGACGTTCTCGACGTGGACATTGATCAACACTTGCGTGAATGGCAGCGAGATTATTTAGACTTCTTGGATGACGATGTAAGCAACGTTGAAGTTGAACGTATTCCGCGGCCTAAGGCTAGCCTAGGCCCCCTACCTTCACTTAGTACCTATAGGTTCAAGGATAGAGAACATGGGTCCCAATAAAACCAATGTCATTTACATCAATATAAATATAATATTATATCAATATAATAGGTTATGGTTAGGGTTAGGGTTAGGGTTAGGCACATTGGTTTTATTGGGACCCATGTTCTCTATCCTTGGGCCGTACCTATATATGGCTATGCCTATGTATTATTGGTACAAGTTGTGATGGAACTCTAGTCTAGGCTAGTCGTGACAACTCGAACGTAGTATTGTAAACACTAACACTACTACCAGTATTATTACTAGTACTACTTTTACTTTTAGTTGTACTCATCATAGTCGCTAGTACTTGTATACTTGTACTTGTACTAGTAGTAGTAGTACTATTACTAAGTAATTAAAGTACTAGTAGTAGTATACATTCTAAATAATTTATTAATGCAGGAAGATCAAGGTATTTACCAACAAAAGGTGCGTAATATGATCGCAAACGGGGAGTTTCGCCTAATTGTCAACATCAACGAAATGCGACGCAAGAAACCCAGGCGTGCCAAGGGGTTTGTAACTTTGTATGGTTGTGTTATTAATATTAATTTAATTGTAGACAATATTATAAATACCTCAAGCCAAGGGTCCTATGAAAATCCTCAGATAATTTTCACGTCTCAATTTAAATCATAAATAAATGTATCCTATGACCTTGTGGCATGCAATTTTATTGTATTTTATACATACACATTCTTGTGTAGGAAGTTGATAGCATGTTTAATCTCTTTGTTACTGATCTGAGTTAGAGTTTTTATATATGCACCATGCAGTCAATTTAAACCCGGACCCCTGGGAAAAGGCGGGAAATTTACCACTTTCTTAGTGTTAAAAACAGCAATTTGCCTGCCCATTAGGGGTAGGTAGACTGTTAAAATCCCCTATAACTGGGGATAATTTCTCAGGTTCCAAACAAAACTAAATTCTGGGTTGTAAAGATTTTATTTATGCGAATTTCTGTCATGTCACACCTTTTTCAAATAAACATATTAATTGGTAAACTACTGCAGACTTTGTAACGCCCGAGTCCCACAATTCCGGTGCGAGCTGTTGGCTAAATGGCCCCGCTACTTATTCTAGTAAAAATTTCTTCTTGTTGCCCAACAGGACAACCATGCAGATATTATACGATCTGAAAATAAGCGTCGAGGTCTGTAATGGCAAATGTTTTTTTCTGATGGTGTAAGTCGATTGATTGTAAATACGAAATCCCTTTTTCATCAGCTTAAAAGGTACGTCTTTCTGGTGGCAAGTTTTAATTACATTGTTACCAACTCTCGTTGGGTGAATCTTTAAGTCTATATTATTTGTTTGCAGCATTTTAGACAATTCTTTTGAAGAACTTATTGCATTTGGACGAGCTCTAAAAGAATTTGTTGAGGCAGCTGACACTACGTATAGCAAGATGCATGAGGATTTCTTCATTGGTTTTGAAGGAAGGTGATGTAAAACAGGATTACAATATACAGACAGGCTTTCAGATTTGAAAAGTACAGGAGGACTACTAATGACTCCCCTAGAACACCATAGGGGGACTTTTCACGCTCCATAATCACACCCTTAAGAGGCATGATGGAGAGCTCCATTAAAAAATCTAGAACCCTGTCCTCCACACAGAACAATGGAATTCGCCATGCGCTCTATGTGGGTTACTCATTAAATGGCTCCACAAGGCTAAACTGTACCTTGAAAAGTGCTCCAGGCTTGTTCATTGCATGCGCTAGGTCTTCATGGTTATCCTCGTTGCCAGATGATATATTTAAAGGCATATAGGTCCATTGATTATGCAATGTTACCAAATGCTAGAGTAACTGGCACCTTGTGTAGTTAATAAGTACATTACCTTATAGCCAAATGCGTATTAGTTTGTCCAATATCACTGCTAATTACTAAGAAGTGTCTAATTGAAATCCGTAAATCTGGTAATCTGGCGCCAACGCTAAATTGTTTGCCAAGCAAAATAGTCTCGAAACGGTTAGGTGACGTCACATGTTGCTACGGGTGTTGAGCAGAGAATTGTTTGTCCCGGGATGCTGCGACTAATGAGCTCGTAGAATGTATCTCTGGGTGTATTCTCGGTATTGAGGCACAAGTAAATAACCGTGGGTGCTAATGAACGGGTACCCACATGTCTTCAATTTCGGACACAGGTGTATTCGTTTGACCAATATACGTAACTACGCATAGTGCCGTCTGCTTTCCATGTTTAGTCTGTGGCCGTGGTTAGTCCGCAATCCCCCCATAGTGTTGGCCCCCAACACAGCCTACTTCATTATCACGAGCGTCCGTGATTCGTACGTGGATTCCATGTTCATTACAATCAGAGCTACTGTTACGTATACAGTTACGGTACTGTACTATCGCTAGCATTGGGTACGGCCGAGCATGCGTGCGAAAATGTCCGGTGCACTATAAATCTGTATCACACCCGCTTCGCCGGCAGCGGTTTGAAAGTGAAGCAGTTCAAACTGTAAACTGTCAACATTTCTTGGACTGCGGATTTCAATTAGACATTTCTTAGTAACCAGCAGTGATATTGGACAAACTAATACGCGTTTGGCTACAAGGTAATGTACTTATTAACTACACAAGGTGCCAGTTACTCTAACATTCGTCAAAATTGCATAATCAATGGACATATTATTCCTTTAAAGGCATAAGACGACCATTGATTATGCAATTTTAACGAATGCTACAGTAACTGGCACCTTGTGTAGTTAATAAGTACATTACCTTATAGCCAAACGCGTATTAGTTTGTCCAATATCACTGCTGGTTACTAAGAAATGTTCAATTGAAATCCGCGGTCAAATAAATCCGTTGTTGACAGTTACAACCCGCCATGACCGGCCGTAACCGGCGAGGCGGTGTCATACAGATTATAGTGCACCGGACATTTTCGCACGTATGCTCGGCCGTCAGTGATTTCGATCCTTGTGGTCTGAGTGCGCATTCCGTACGTTATGGTTTTACTCTTGGGATTCGGGAATAAATGAATATACGAAGATCTTGAGATTACAAGCAACATATAATATGTGAAAAGGATATGCCGTCACTAGGCAAACAATTTACCCGGGACAAACAATTCGATGCTCAACATCCTGTAGCAACATGTGAGGTCACCGAACCGAAATCGATGCTTATTTTGTTGGCAATAAATTTAGCGTTGGCGCCAGATTACCGAATTTACGGATTTCAATTAGACTTTTCTTAGTAATTAGCAGTGATATTGGACAAACTAATACGCGTTTGGCTATAAGGTAATGTACTTATTAACTACACAAGGTGCCAGTTACTGTAGCATTCGTCAACTTTGCATAATCGATGGAAATATTATGCCTTTAAGCCGAGTATTAATGCAAATGAGTGCAAACAATAAGATGGGTTTTATTCCGATGAAAAACAGACGCTACATGATGGCTGACATATTTGTTTCTGTGTCTCCCGATAGGTGACAGCACTTGCTGGAGCTGGTATTGCACAAGGAGCTAAATATAACAAGGAGAGGAAGCGCCGCCATATCTGGCCCAAATTTGGGTTCGGCAGAGACCCTAGAACAGATTAGTGTTCTATTGTCTCTGGGTTCGGTCTGCACAACCGTTTCAGCTGATTATGGTCTATAGATGGCGCCCTTGAGGCGAAAAGCGCACAGCCAATCCGCTTCCTCTCCTTGTTATATTTAGCTCATTGGTCTCGCTAATTCATAATAAACATAACATCTATATGATTTGAATCAAATTAATTGTCTACTCTAAAATGCAGATCCGTGCATATATTGGTGAAAATAAAGATTTTTGAGTGTGAGTGTTCTAAGACATATGTTACCCTTCTATATATACTTTGTGTTACTCAAGAAGTATTGGTAAGTAATAGAATGGTCGGAAAATATGAGAATGGTTAAGAAAACATGAAAAAAACTTACTTTAAGAATGTTGGATGTGGAAGGGGGGGGGGTCGTGTACACGTATACACAAGAAGTTTGATTTGGCCTAGGATGAAGATAACAACCCTCTGGAGACAGAATATGGACTGTGCATGTACAAAGATCATCAGACGCTAACTATCCAGGAAATGCCAGAGAAAGCTCCCGCTGGGCAACTTCCCCGGTCTGTCGACATCGTTCTCGACAATGACCTTGTAGATAAAGTCAAGGTAGGCATAAGCATTCAAATTAACGCAATTTTAGCTAGTGGATTTGATTACTAAATCCTGCATTCAAGAATCACGCCAGGCTTTTTTTTTGGCTGTCTGATATTGTGAGTTATAAGAACAGAGAAATTAAAATGACTTATTCATACTTGTTTTTGTTACTAAAGCCAGGAGATAGAGTACAGGTTGTGGGAACTTACCGGTGTTTACCTGGCAAGCAAGGTGGCTACACCAGTGGCAGCTTCAGGTGGGTTCCAATGCCACATAAATGTCCATATACCTTGTACTTCTCACACATCGTGGAAATTGCCTTATTTAATAACTGACTGTGTGATACTCGCCGCCAAGGTCCCCACTCTATGGTGTCTTTATAAATTTTGCTGATGTTTTGTGGTAGTTGGACACTGGAAATTGGCCAACATCATAGTTTTAGACTTGTTCATTTTAGCAGTGATAGGTTAGCCGTGTATATTGTGGCTAAATGCTGTAAACATCTTTATGACATTTGTTGTAGCCATCTGTATGACATTGAGACATTTCCGTGTATATTGTCACATTCTGGGTAACAAAAAATGTTGGATGCCACCGAGACACGATATGAATATACGTCATGGGCAAGATGGGTGTACGGAGACGTTGTGTATAACACAAGGTGCCGGTGTTATAGGACGATTATGATTGCCAACAACATACAGCAGCTGAGCAAAGAGATAGCACCTATTTTTTCAGCAGAAGATATCGGCAAGATTAAAACGTTCAGCAAACAGAAAGAGGTAACAGAGTTACACACATATTTAGATAGGGGAACAATGTGCATTGTGGTACTGATATCATCGTCACCGCTGTCTTTAGTCAGACAACAGGAACTATATAAATTTAATTGATAAACATGTCACGCAGGAATATGAAAATGAAGTTAAAATGGGGTTTCATACAAACATGTCAGATAATTAACTTCTAAAATTTTTAATGTTTTTATTAGTGATAATTCGTAAGGAACAAATATTAACATGGACTATTCAAATATTCCGAAAATTGGCTTAACAATGGTTTGTTACCACTATTTTAAAATTACATGAAGTGTAGACTTCAAGCATTTGATTTATTTGACAGGATGTGTTTGAGATTTTGGGAAAGAGCCTTGCACCAACCATACATGGGCATGAGTACATTAAGAAAGCTATTCTGTACATGCTCCTTGGAGGTGTGGAGAAAGTTCTTCCGAATGGTTCTCGTCTTAGAGGGTATGTCTATGATAGGCCAAATCGTTAGGCATTCCTGCTGATATAACAAAGATATACAAGCTTTTACTTTTAGAATAAAAACTCATTTTTATAAGTAATGTAGTTACTATTATTATATAGTCATCTTGCTTAATTGTTTTGGGTGTTAATAAATCTACCATTGTATTGAAGTTCTACTGTTTTATATTTCAGAGACATTAATATTCTCCTCATAGGTGATCCTTCCGTTGCCAAATCACAGTTACTCAGGTATTTATGTATAAAAGAAAAAATTGCTAGCTTACATAATAGAAGTAATCTGTTGCAGAAAAAAGTTCCAAATGCGAAATTTTATAACAGGAATTATTCTTTACAATCACCTTCCATTGTATAATTAGAAATGGGTTCCTACAGGAGATCTTTTAGCCAGAAGATGTCGGTAATCCCCTGGTCTCCCTATATACAAGAATGATTGTGAATGGGGGTGAACATTGTCAGGCGTGTATGTTGACTATTTAATGATGTCATACAGTAGCATAATAATGCTGGGAGAGAAATTAAGGGAGTACTGTAGCGACCCTCTAGGGGCGAGTCGCCGGCAGAATGGTAGGTTCAGGGCGTCGAGAGACACCAAGAGTGCTGTCCCGAGCCTACGCACGGGTATATTCAATTGTTCCCAGATCTTTAAAGCTTCCTACTATGTTTAACCTTGGGTCTAACGACCGGTAACACCTCGGGACGGTGGCCAGGTACAAATGAGAACCAACCAACAACACAAAGGTAATCTCCAACTCCAGAAGTATGTAGTTATCACATTCATTATGATATAATAATAATAATAATAATAATATCAAAGTACACTATATCGGTATCACAACATACAGAACCTATGTAACCTCAGTACATAGATGTACACAGCATCAATAGGAGACAAGTCTCCAGCAATCTCTCTCTCAGTTTAATATATATATACTAAACATCAACACATAAGCCAATGCTGGAGCTGTCACTGGAGCTGCTACTGGAGCTGTTGTATGTGAACACATTTGGGACTAACAGGGTTTACTAGAATCCCACCACTCCACCACAGAGTCACCGCAGTAGACGTTAGATGAGCGCTGTCGCTCCGCGACACTTGTTCCGATGAAAAACAGACGCTACATGATGGCTGACATATTTGTTTCTGTGTTTCCCGATAGGTGACAGCACCTGCTGGAGCTGGTCTTGCTAATGCATAATAAACATAACATCTCTCCCCTCATTGACTTCAAACTTCGAGCCGAAAATACAATGTAGCTACTGTTAAGATTCCAAAATGAAATGCATCTAAACGAAGATTATTGCTGGCTTAACATCAGTCATGTCACTTGCTCTGTAACAATAATTGTTGTCGGATAGCTGAAAAATGCTAATGATTAAAACGTAACTTTCTGAAACACTTATACATGTAATACACAATCGTTTCCTAAAACGCTACATAGTCACGTTGATTATAATGTCATGATTCTCACTCGTTATGCTTCCCAGCCCTATATAGCTAAACGAATTTTGAATTATGAACTGCGCGAATACGCGAATTGCGAATGCACAGCGGTTGTGCTGTGACGCGAGGTTCGACAGGAGGAGAGGTTGATTACTCCTTGGACTTGGTGCACACATAGTCCTCGAACCTGACGGGCATGCGAGTTATGCGGTCCGAGCGGCGGAGTGGAGCAGCATTGTCCTGAGGCCTGCGGAGAATCGGGCGTAGAGGAACAGCGGCTTGATGTTCAATGTCGTTGTCTTTGATTGGAGTGTCCTCGATATCTTGTGCATTATCGCGGAGTTGGCGGATGGGTCTGTTCGCCACGAAGGACTTGAAATGAGCGACGTTCCTCGTGATTCTGTAGTCTCCACATGCTGCTGTAATCATTGATCCTTTGCGGTTGACAACAGTCAGCAGCTTTGGGTCGAATGGCGTTGACAACTTGTTTGTCTTCTTTACGCGCACTAGGACAGTGTCACCAACTGCGATGTTTGAGGGTTTGGCACCTCTTCGATTGTCCGCGTACTTTTTCCCCTTCTCTTTTGACGATGCGTCGTTGGTGCGAATCACATTATCGATTCCTTTGCGTTCCCTTGGCTGAACTAGCGAGGGCAGCGTTGTACGGATTTTGCGACCATACAAAACCTCGGCTGGCGAGATTCCAGTTGACGTGTGCGGCGTAGTGCGGTATTGACGCAGGAAGTTATACATTTCTTGCTTCCAATTTTTCTGTTCAACATGGGCTGCACGGATAGATTTCATGAGTGGACCCATGAAGTGTTCTGCTTCGCCATTAGCCTGTGGCCATAGCGGTGTGATTTTACGATGCTTGAAGTTGTAATGTGCTGCAAAGTTTGTAAAATCATCACTGTTGAACGGCGGACCATTATCAGACTTTACGATGGCGGGGATCCCATGTCTTGCGAAGATTGCGTCCAGTTTGGGAATCACTGTCTTGGCGGCGGTTGAAGCAACGATTTCTACCTCTGGGAATCGACTGTAGTCGTCCATCACTACCAGCAAATAATCATTGCTTGGCAGTGGACCGAGAAAGTCCATTGAGACTTCGTCCCAGGGGCCAGTTGGCAGTGTGCTGTTGATAACGGGTTCAGGTTTCTGTTTGGAACCGACGCAAGCTTGACAGGCGAGGCATGACTTTATCGTTATTTCGGCGGTCTTGTCGATCCCGGGAAACCATACTTTTTCACGGAGCAGGGATTTGGTGCGAACAATTCCCTGGTGACCAACATGAGCAAGGTCGATGGCTCTTTGCTGGAGAGCAGACGGCAGGACTAAACGTGTTCCACGTAATATGATGTCCTGGCAGATGGTAAGCTCGTATTTGACTTTATGATATGGCTCGACTGTTGCGTTTGACCAATTTCCTGTGGTCATGGCAGCTTTAACGGCAGACAGAGTGGAATCGCCGTTCGTAGCGTCGGTCACTTCCTTGATGCTGAGGGCCTTTGGCATGGCGTTGGTCATTATATAGTTGACCTGATATTCGACTGCGACTGATATTCGGAATTGAATCCATTCAGATTGGAATGGCACCCGTCGGTGTGGCTGCTGCTTCGGGCGGATATCTTCGTCGAAGTGTATAGTCTCACCATCTTGTCCTTGATTTTGCCGATGCCATCAAAAAGTTGTGGGAACTTCCTGGCAGTGGGGTGGGATGGTACAGTAGGCGACTTGGATTTTATTGGACTGCGTTAGCGAGCAGTAGGATCCCAAGGTGTTGAGCTGCACGGCATCCTAGTAGGTTACCTCCGCATTGACAACGTGTAGTTTTGTGTCAAGCGTCTTAGAGTTGTAACTTACAGCTTGATGGACCACACCGAGGACTGACAAAGGCTTGCTGGAACCATACGAGTAGATTTGCGATGACGATGACTCGAGTGGTGGGCGTTCCGGAAATCCGTCATAAGTGGCTTGATCGAGGGTATTGACGGATGAGCCTGAATCGATGGTCATTTGGAATGGAATTGCTGTGCGGCCAATCATAACTGAGCAAGATGGCAGGCGTCTGGACGAGTTTCGTGTTGTAGCGGTCCAAATGTATTCTGCTTCATCATCGGATACTTCGTAGTTGCTCACATTGCTGACAACATTTGCTTGGTGGTGCGACGGGTTATCGATATTTGAGCTACTCGATTTGCAAACCTATTCGCATTTTGCACATTCTTTCCCCTAGCAGTGCAGTTCTGGTGTGGCAGGTTGTAGCCACAATAGTAACACTTGCCGGTGTTGTTGCGTCGTCTGCTACCATTGTCGGGGCGTCGGCGTGATTGGGACCTCCCATTAGCGTGGTGGCTGGACTGCGAGTGTCGATAAGACTGCGAGTTGGAGCGTGTGTTTTCACGTGATTGTTGCCGATTATTGCGGGATTGATGCTGGTCCTTCATAAAATTTACCGAGTCTGAATTGCTGGCCTCCACGGTTTTAGCTTGCGTTTCACTGATCTCTAGTGAGCGTGCCAGTTTTATTAGATCGTCAAGGTTTAGATTGTCTCTTAATGCTCTGCGGCGGAGACTCTGGGACTTGCACGAAAAAATTATTTGGTTGGCGATTTCAGTCTTGTCGTCGGCAAAACCACATGACTTAGCGTGTCGCGAACGCATCCATGTTTTCGTCACCTTTCTGCGTTGCCTGGCGGAAGTTGTATACTTCAAAAGCTGTATTAGCCTTTGGCGTGAAGTACGCATTGAGAGCGGCTGTGGCGACACTCAGGGCTTCAAGTTCCTATTTTTTCCTATGTTTTCCTATTTTCTGGGCAATTCCTATTTTCTCCTATTTTCTGGACAAATTCCTATTTTTTCCTATTTTTGAGGGCTTTTCATTTTTCTGAATCCAGACTTGTATGTATCCTTCTCAGAATGCAGGAATTTACATTTCAGGTGACCCAATTTTCAAAAATTTCCTGTGGGAGGACCCCCAGACCCCCACCCCTTACTTTAAATTAACGTAATATACTCTTTACTATCACAGATTTTATTTCAGTAAAGTTGTTTCTCAGTTGGATGTGGTATGTGTATCCAGAGGGGGTCCGGACCCCCTCTTTTTTACCCCAAAAAAGGGAAAACACAAACGATAATTTTCTGCTTAAAAATTTGGAATTTCATCTTGCATTCTAGACATCAAAATTACTGCTCAGATGCTCTCAGAATGCACCAATTTTTAAATTTTTTCTTGGGGGAGGTCCCCCTAACACCCCCCCCCCTAAGTGGCAACGTGCCTTAGACACGTCGCATAAGCTGCCTTTGGCATCTTTTTATAAAAGTGCCCTTTATTTCTTACTGCACCC
This sequence comes from Priapulus caudatus, assembly GCF_000485595.1. Classification (NCBI taxonomy): domain Eukaryota; kingdom Metazoa; phylum Priapulida; class Priapulimorpha; order Priapulimorphida; family Priapulidae; genus Priapulus; species Priapulus caudatus. The sequence continues at coordinate 199,770 of NW_014577300.1, read as the reverse complement.
CCCCTTTTTCAAAAAGCCGGATCCACCCATGTATACATGTATGTCATACTATTTTGGAGTAGTCTACATGTATGGGTGCTTATGCATGTATAAACTGCTTTTCAATTTTGACATGCATTTCTCATTAAAACCTCAAAATATTGTTCGCATGTGATGTAACTCCAAATATGTATGTTAATAAAACCATTTGTGGTGGATCGGGATTGCTGTAGGGGTGTTGGGAGGCCATCTAACGCAACAAATATTCCTATTTAACATATATTTTCTCACCAAAATTCCTATTTTCCTCCTATTTTTTCACATCTAAAATTCCTATTTTCCTATTTTTTGAGCGTCACTTGTCACTTGACGCCCTGTACACTGTATTCAGTGGCCCGTAACATCCGTTCCTGCATAATGTAGCAACATTGCGCGTTTCCGGGTAACATCCATGATAGCCATCAGTCTCTCAAAGCGTGTCAGCCATTTTTCCCATCTTGGGCCAATATTTGAGTCGAGATTTACCTAAAATGCGGGGAATGCTGGCAGCGCCATTATCGTTGGATCAGCGGGAGTGGTGGTTGAGGCTTCAGCAATTACAGGAGCATCAGGTTCAGCAACAGGTTCATCGGACATAGCAGTCACTTGAGTACAACAGCGGCTCCACTACCTCCACTACACTCCTCCAGGGTTCTCCCTACGTTGCGCAAACGGGGCGCGCGCGCCCCGTTTGGGGAAATTCCCCCCTGTTTCAATCGTTGCGCCCCGTTTAAAATACCTCCGCCCCGATTAAATTCCACCACAATAAAAGTTTGCCAGCGAGGGAATCGATCGTCAAGAATTCCCATTCGACCAGGACACCCGGCACGTGTATTTTTACCGTGCCACGCATGCACTGCAGACAATACACAAGTACAAACAGTCAACCTGTCCCACACCCAACACTAACTGTACAACGACTCGGCTATCTTATAAACCTAGTTGTAACGACCTCAGTACATGAGATGTTAGCCAAGCATCAATAGGAGACAAGTCTCCAGCAATCTCTCTCTCTCAGTTTAATATATAATGCTAACAATCATCACACATAAAGCGCAAGTGCTGGAGCTGTC
>NW_014577300.1:194665-196645 GCF_000485595.1 Priapulus caudatus | reverse complement strand
TGGAGCTGTTACTGGAGCTGTCACTGGAGCTGCTACTGGAGCTGTCACTGGAGCTGCTACTGGAGCTGTTACTGGAGCTGTCACTGGAGCTGCTACTGGAGCTGTCACTGGAGCTGCTACTGGAGCTGTTGCTGGAGCTGTCACTGGAGCTGCTACTGGAGCTGCTACTGGAGCTGTCACTGGAGCTGTTACTGGAGCTGTCACTGGAGCTGCTACTCGAGCTGTTACTGGAGCTGCTACTGGAGCTGTTACTGGAGCTGCTACTGGGCTGTCACTGGAGCTGCTACTGGAGCTACCACTGGAGCCATCCCCAGCTCCAGCACACCTTAGTACTAGTACACCATACAATCACAGGAGGGTAGTCTCCAGCACACCCGGTCTCCAACTCCAGGAGAACAGGTCTTGCTGTTAACTGTACTCCAGAAAACAAACAACTGACTGACACAGCAACTGACCAGCTATCCTGCAAACCGCTATATTCCACATCTCAACTCCTCTCCCCAACCGAACGTTACAGGAGAATCGAACCAATCTCCAGGTCCAGGAGAGAACCACTACTCTAGTCCAGAAGAGAAGTGGCTTACACCTTCGGTGCTTGCGACCACAAGTCATATTTTCTCTCTCTCTTCGGTCTTTTATACCCGGAATCGTCATGCACCGTGAACACAGAAACGTCATGCGCAGTGAACAGTAACTAATACACTATATACGTCACATGCCAACACAGTCGATAACATCACTCACTATTACGCGACACAAAATAGTTCCTTTTTACCAAATACAATTAAAATAGGAACAGTCTACTATAAAAGTATAAATATCTCTTTGATTATCCTCTGACTTGTAATATATTTATCAGTATACGATTATAAAATAGAAACATGAATATAGCAGATTCTAAGTTAACAACTGGAATTTACCGGATTTTCATCACAACCAAAGATGGCAGCGCCCTATTATGAAATGCGTGAATCACTTCTTCCTTCAAATACACATAGGTAAGCTAAAATCCCCACAGTACATCATAAAAATTAGCACCCTGTACATGCAGTACACTGGTCACAGCAATGATTACAGGAATACAAGCATTCCATTTAGGTGTTTTTACTCAGGGCAGGAAGCTTTCTAAACTAGCTAGCTACACGTTTGGAAGCACCCCGCAAGACTTATACAAGACGTATTACATCAGTTTTATTAGCGGTGGAAACCTATTCATTCCTTTGAAAAAAAATTAAAGAGCGAATTTGTTTTATATCCCAGGTTTAGTAGTAATAATTTCCGTATTACTGTATGGACAAGTTTCCATAACTCAGGTTATGATAATGGGATATGAATTATTGAATATACAATTACATGAATTGCTTAGTAATGAAATGATATTTCCACAGGTATGTGCTACATACTGCTCCGCGAGCAATTGCAACTACTGGCCGTGGTTCGTCGGGGGTGGGTCTAACAGCTGCTGTCACTACAGATCAGGAGACAGGTAATCCGTTCATGAACACTCGTTTAAACCTTTGTGGAACACAAATCCCACTCTAAACAATGGTAAAGGTACATGCTATAGTAGCTCTATACCTTTCCTTGGCTACTTGTGCATATATATTGCTAACTAAATTTTCTATTCTTGATAGGTGAGAGAAGACTGGAAGCGGGTGCTATGGTGTTGGCAGACCGAGGTGTTGTGTGCATTGATGAATTTGACAAGGTATTGTATGTTTATAATTGTCATATTTGATTAACCAGGTATTTATTAGCTCATCTGACGTAGTCGGATGCAGCTTGTAGAATTGCATGATTGTCCGTGCGTGCGTGCGTGCGTGCGTCCGTGCGTCTGTCAACAGTTGGGCAGAAATCTAAACGGCTCGATGTACGGATTCGAAAGTTGGGACGTAGGGGGTAATCCGAAAACGTGATGGAATGTCGAAGCTGGGGGGCAAAGCTCAAAGGTCAAGAGGTGTAAAAGAAGGGGGAACATTC
>NW_014577300.1:185668-193623 GCF_000485595.1 Priapulus caudatus | reverse complement strand
GAGAGTAGAGAGAGAGAGTAGAGAGAGAGAGAGAGAGAGAGAGAGAGAGAGAGAGAGAGAGAGAGAGAGAGAGAGAGAGAGAGAGAGAGAGAGAGAGAGAGAGAGAGAGAGAGAGAGAGAGAGAGAGAGAGAGAGAGTGTGATCGAAGAATCAAGAGCACCCTCCCATCGCCGCGTTCGCTCTCCCTCGTTGTCTCTCTCATTCTTTCTCTTTCGCTCTCTCGCTCTTGCTCTCTCTTCCCTTCGCACTCATTTGCCAGTGAGTTTAGCATAAGAACACTTGCCGTCAGGTGAGCGCTGTCGCTCTGCGGCACTTGTTCTATCTTTATCCATGTAACTATTTCTTTCCAATTAAGGCAAATATTTACATGATTTATTTACAACAATTTCATAACAACAAATAATTTTTACAATTAAATTTTTATTTTTAATAGGGTTAGGGTAAGGCTCACAATGCACCATAAAACAGGAGTTTTTGGCACGCGATTTGTTTCAACCAATGGGATTTGGGAGGTATGCAGAATGCAGAAGGTTGCTGAAATGATGTGTGCGCAACTCCGTATCTGCTTATCTGCGCCTAACAAATGTGTCACTACGCACGACTGAAATTTTATGTTCATAACCGTAGCCACACACCTCAGATGAGCCCAGTCGCTCTGCGGCTCTTGTTAGTGTTACACTTGGTGATGTTTACTTTTCTTGTATATGCTTAAAGAAATTAAGGTGACAGCAGGCAATGTAATACATGTTCAAATAAACATGGGCGAGTCTTATCGTGTCTTTTGCAGATGTCTGACATTGATCGTACGGCTATTCATGAAGTGATGGAACAGGGCAGAGTGACAATAGCAAAGGCAGGAATACATGCATCACTGAATGCTAGGTGCAGTGTTCTCGCTGCAGCTAATCCAGTCTATGGCAGAGTACGATTAAATTTTGCATTTATTGATGACATGTACTCATTTTTATTGTGCATTTTCATCTGTAGTACTACTATCAATAGTGTTATCCATGAGATACCATAACCATTTCTAAAACCAAGGATTTAGTGAATTTCTATTGATATTAAAGGGAGAGTTTACTCTAGGTTCTAGGGTTATTTTCAGCTAATTTAGGTTATAATTACGCTACATAAAAAGTTTCATGGTTCAATCAACCATTAGAAATATTTTTTTTATGTTTTAAAACATAACGACTACAGTTTGATTACAAACGACGGTGGCGCCACTCAAGAGCGCAGCGATCCTGATAAGTTGTGCGCAAAAAGCCACTTTTCAGCCAAGACTACAGACGAGGGTGTGTCTTATTTATTTCATTTAAAAGGCAAAAGGATTGTTAAGATCTTATAAACGACATTATAGTTTCACGTTATAGAATATGGATAAATTTGCCCTAAATATGAATATCGCTCGGATAAATAGCATTTTAGGTACTAAATTATAATTGCACTTTTGTGATTAGCCCTCGGTCTGTAACGAGCAAAATAAATGGTCAAATACGCAACTTTTCCAGGGTGGCAGCACGGTCGCGGGTGTCATGGCGCCGTTCAAATTTCGTAGCGTTGATGTGTAATTAATTATAACAATTAAATTAGGTATCTCGTAACAAATACGTGTGGGTATAGATGATTTGTTATATACAGTAAGTACAGTTGTATGCAGTAAAATCCTAGGGACTACTGTCCCTTTAAACAAAATTTCATATAAACACGAGGGAGGCCTAATTGACATGAAGAAAGTACTGAAAACAGATATCACATTATGCATTATTCAAGTTTCATAACTAAGTACAGGTCATACTAATGTGATTCTGAAATTGCCATGTGTTGTCAATGGTTTGGTGTGAATTTGGTTGCTAATGCCCCCATATTATTCATATAAATGCTGTATTTAGTATTAGTAATGCATAATATATTCTCAGTTTCTTAATATGTGCTGTCAGTAAATATCTAGTCATATTCTATTATATTGACAGTATGACCAGTATAAAACTCCTATGGAAAACATTGGACTGCAGGATTCTCTTCTATCAAGATTTGACTGCTTGTTTATTATGCTGGACATGATGGACCCAGAGTCTGACAGGAAGATCTCAGACCATGTGTTGAGAATTCACCGCTACAGGGGTGCAAATGAACAAGACGGAGATGGTCAGTTACTTCTCATTGTCCTGTGTCACAAACGCTTACAATTTGCCTGTGTTTTACGAGAGATGTGTATGGCTATAAATATAATGACTATCATTGTTATAGTTTATTAAAGTTTATTACAGTTTATTTGACTAATACGATGATGTTGTGGTGTGGTTGATTGAAGCTCATTTTTGTGAGTGGTTAGGAACTTTTAAATCTTGTAACACTACAGCACACTTAAAAAATTTATCCTCTTTGAAAGGAAATCGTAGGAGACATACTAATAATACTACTGGCATTTGACAATTGTTTTCAACCTGTTAATGAAATTGTTCACATGAAAGTATGCAATTTATTCTAGCAAGTATTATACGTGATTCTTTGGAATTTAGGCTGCTATGTTGCTAGTTCATTTGCAGGGATCGAGTGTGATTCGTCTTCCCAAAGACCATGCCATTACTTGGATTTCCTCAATTGGCATTAACTAAACCCAAACTTCTAATAGAAAATATTATGATAGCAACTGTAGTTAATATACACTGTTGTTTTATACCATCTTGCCTACTGATGTGTTTTACTTCAGTGTCTGTGGCTTAGTTTTTGTTAAGAAGGTAGGGATTGTGATGATAGCATGCACACATTTATTTCTTCCGTTTGTAAACATGTTCATGACGATAGTAATAGCTAAATTCCAAAAAAGCTATCAGCATTGTTATACAGTGCTACATGATACCTGCTTGCAAGTACAGTTGCAGTGTAAATTTGTCGTGCAGTTCTGGAAATGGGAGGTGTAGCAGACCTGCTTACCACACAGGACCTGGATGCAGAGGGAGAGGAGGATGAGGATACACCGGTGTATGAGAAGTATGATGCCATGCTTCATGGCAAAAGCAGAAGTAGGCGGTAAGGATTTACCAAGGTTTACGGTGTAATCGTGTTCTGTAACTAGAACAGTTAGAATATATACATGTTTATTTATTTGTGGCAATCGCAATCGCAATACTGTTGCAGTGTAACTTGCATGGTTCGCACAGTCCTTGAAAAGTCCTTGAATTTGAGGGGAGTCCTTGAAAAGTACTTGAATTTAGTAAATGTTGATTTTGTGCTTGAAAAGTCCTTGAATTTCATGAAAATGTCCTTGAATTTAGTAAATGTTGATTTTGTGCTTGAAAAGTCCTTGAATTTCATGAAAATGTCCTTGAATTTTTAGAAAGAATCCTTGCCTGTAATAAAAAGGAATTTTGTACCATCAATAATGTACAAACCTCAATAAAAATTGCGTTAAATGAGCTTAAAAAGCTATAGACACGATAGACAGTTAAATGATGATCACAAATTACACTAAGTCAGTAAAATCAATCATTAATCAAGGTATGTTGTAGAAGGGACAGTGTTAGAAGGGTTTATTAATGTGATCCAGGTATGTTTTAGAGGTGACAGTGATTAAGAATGGGGTTATTAAATTAATCCAGGTATGTTTTGTTCTGTGTATGAATTCCGATAAAATGTCTGATAAAATGTCCTTGAATTTCCGATAAAATCCTTGAAAAGTCGTTGAAAATTTTTTCAGTTCTCCTGTATGAACCATGACTTGTGTATGGTGTTACATTGGTGTTAGACTGTGGCTGGTTACTACCTGCAATTTCTTACTGACGTATAAGATTTAACGAATAATGTGTTTTGCAACCTTGTTTGCAGTGTCGTATGTCTTCACAGGTTGTTTTGGGCAAAGTAATGTTTACTCGTGCCATTTTATTTAATGCAATTGTGTACTTCTATTTGCATATGCTACCTGTGATGCTGGAGTGCAAACTGGCAAAGGTAATGTTTCCTGGTTTTATATTTTTTAGTGATCGTATCGTCACTATGAAGTTTATGCGCAAATATATACACGTGGCAAAGACTATAAAGCCAGTGCTAAGTAACGAAGCATCTCACTGCATTGCTGAAGAGTATTCCAAGCTGAGATCTCAGGAAAACTCGCAGTCTGACATTGCACGGGTAAGCTAATTCCCTTGTTTGGCATCAGCGTTGTGATGCCACGAGATTGGAATAAATTTGGATACAATCAATATAACATATATCTTGTTATTTTTACTTAATGTTACTGTTCAGGGTTTCTTATACGTAAGAAGCACAGTGGCGCACTGCCGTTGTCAAATTTAACATCGCCGTTGTGAAAATGTTCCTTTATTTACTGATAAGTATATCCTGTATCTATATACCTATAAGTATATCAATACATCCTGTATTTGAATCCATCATGCGCATTTTTTCCCAAACTGGCCATTACCTCCTTTGTCTAATTTTCCCTCAGAAGAAACCCTGATGTTGCTCGTGAAAGGGTCTGCATAGTTTATCTGATTGACATGACCATTAATGTTACAACACTGGTGACCGTTCTGCATTTAAAAAAAAATATTTGTTCTGTGTACATATTCTTGTTTGATCTCACTAGACGTCACCAGTAACGGCTCGTAGTCTGGAGACTCTTATCCGTCTTGCAACAGCCCATGCCAAGGCACGTCTGTCAAAGGTTATAACTGAACAAGATGCAGAGGCAGCAATTGAGTTGGTGCAGTTTGCCTACTTTAAGAAGGTATGCCACTGTATTTGTTTCACATGTGTAGTGAATTAAGATGGTAAAAGGAAAGGTCTGTGAATATGGAAATAATCATTGTCTAGTTGCCAAAGCAAGTGTCATGCAATTGTTTTATTGTTAGCTGAATTGGGTAGCCAGCTTATTATAATAATAAGTGGTGCCATAATGGTATATATCTTGATAATTAATGCTTGTGTTCCTTTGATCACCCAAAACAACATTAGGCAACTTTTAGGATTGATATTTTTAATCAGCTAGAAGATATTTACACTTTATGCTAACATCGAACATTCACCCCCTGTGCAGCTGTCCATACCAGTATTGTATGAAACAGAGACAGCCAAATTACGGTGATTGATGGCAGTTTGCTCAAATTAATCGAAGCTCAATTATTTGATACAGCTAATTTGTTGCTCAGTTAATCGAAACATGGACATTTGTGTAGGTAATGGAAAAGGCGAAGAAGCGGAGTAGAAACGGTGACAGCGACTCTGAAGAAGAGGCGCCAAAGGAAGGCAAGAGAAGGTATGTTCTCTGTTTACAACGTGTGTGTGTATGTGTGTGTGCGTGCATGTGTGCGTGCATGTGTGCGCGCGCGTGCGTTTGTGTCTTTGTGTGCGTGTGAGTGCGTGCGTAGGTGGGTGCGCGCATTTGTGTCTCCATTTAAATATTACAATTTTTGTGTCATTGGGCTCATGTTTTACTACTGTTTCTCTGTTATTTTGCAAACCTCTTTTTATATTTTTACTAAATTTTATGTAACATTAAAACTTAGGAGAAAACATTCCCAGCCCAAATCCCCAGGCCCACACAAGGAGAGGCGTCCAAGAAAGCAACCAGGCGAGGAAGGATATGATCCTTATGACTTTGACAGCGACAGCAGTGGTGGTGATGATACACAGGGTAAATTGGAGTTTTTAATCATCCTTATCTTTTTACTAGAGTGTATAACATTTATAACGCAAGATATGTCATATTGTCGAGCAATGAGTTAGAATTATTTTAAAAAGTAGTTACTAGAGTAACAAAATTAATTGCTTATTTTATTCTTATCAGTGTATTTCAACAACTATATGTATTTTGGGTCTTTACCTGAACATGGGTGTAAAATGAAAGCATATGACTGCCATATTTTTTCCTACTGGCATATGTAGACCATTTTATGCAAATATAACATTCTCATTCATGTGAATATCCTAGGGTTGCAACAAATGACTGTGACTGGTACAACTGATGCCCAGTCAACGGCCGATGGCTCTGTTGCAATGGAAACAGAGGAATCTCAGCCGAAAGCAAAGGCACTCGACCAGAGCAGGTAATGGTCGTTTTTGTGCCACTGAGAACCAATTTTGTACTCCAACCACACATGCTCAGTACCTCAGCTATGTAGCCAAGTCAATTCTTTATGCTACCAAGCAGATGCCCTATATACTAATAACAGGGTGTTGGCTGTTTCCTTTTGTGAACTGTGTATTGTCAACTTTCACCTAAAATTTTTAATATACCTGGCAGACATGACTGTACTGTTGGATATACAAAACGTTAGAAGGCAGCTCTGTAAAGCTTTAATGAAATTTGTGAATGTGCCGCAATTTTCTAAATGTGAAATTGGCTTACTTACAGAATACAGCAGTGATGACATAATTTTTAGAATGTTTGACAGGCAGTAAAAAGTGGCTTAATTGCTGCCATCTTTTGCTTACAATAAGGCATATGCTACTGTTTTTGCCCGTAACTTGCCAGTTTACTGACTTCTGTCAACATAAAACACAAATTATATATATATATGATGATTCATTGGGCCAATGTGTATTTTACATATCTTTGATAGTATAAAATAGTCCCCTAATTTAAGTATCATGAAATTACATCTTGCATATCATCAAAAAACACTAGTCATTAGGTTATATTTCATCAGACAGAAATATTTTCTTACACGTTTTCAACGTCAAAGTGACAAGTGTCTTGACTGCAGCTCAAATGTGCCAAGCTACATATCAGACAGCGTTTTTTATGGTACATCGCTTTTTTCAGATTGAAGCAGTTCAAAGCATCGCTGCTGAAACTTTTCAGCACTGAACACGCTCAGTCCATGCCACTCCCACAAATCATTGCGCATCTAAATCAGGAGCATGCTGCACAGCAATTTACAACTGATGATGTTGATGCTGCCATAGAAGCGATGAGCGACGCAAATCAGATTATGCTAGCAGATGGCATCGTCTTCCTTATCTGATCGAGTGCCCCTTGCAATTAAAATCAGCGATGTATCGAGGTCAAAATCTAGTTGCTGTTTGCCCAATGCTGGTTTCAATTGCCAGTCGATTGGCTATGTATCAGGATGTGTTAAGATGGTGATGAAATGTGCATCATTCACTGAATATATTTGATTCTAAAATCATCTCTTTATAGGGTGTTAAATGATGAAACTGTATTCCATCGTAGTAGCCTTATTCATCTGGTGTTTTATGAGACAATGCTAGAAACAAGAACTCCCCTTCACTGCCCTATCATTAATTTAAACTGCTTTTATAGTAATCAGTTGGCATATTTTCCTCTATGATCGAGGCGAGTAAAAATTGGTCAGTTATCTAATTTCTAGTTTCAAATCAATGCTATTGCTCATAGGATGCATGATACTGTTAGAAAATAATTCACTAAGTCAATTAGTACACTACATTTCGTTAAGGTTGTTTATATCTGTATTATGTATGTATGCACGAATAGTATTATCATGTTAATCATGATTAATAGTTGATACATTGCTAAACCAGTAAGGGATGACAGCAGTACTGTTGTTTTATGATATAAACTGTTAGTTAGTTGTCTCACAGTATGTATTATCAGAATCTGATTGAGAACATCTTTCCTAAGAATAGAGAGTATGGTTTCCATTAACAGGACAAAATTATCATGTTTGTATTATAATTATTGTGATTGTGACTGTATTCCTAAAAAAACTGAAATGATGGGGATAAAATGCAGTATGTTTAGCTCATCTGACATAGTCAGATGCAGCTTGTAGAATCGCATGATCGTCCGTCCGTCCGTCCGTCCGTCCGAGCGTCCGTCCAAGCGTCCGTCCGAGCGTCCGTCCGTCAACAGTTGGGCACAAATCTTAACCGCTCGACGTACGGTCACGATATTCGGGACGTGGGGGGGTAATCCGAAAACGAGTTGGGATGTCGAAGCTGGGGGTCAAAGGTCAAAGGTCAAGAGGTGT